>NC_056748.1:831618210-831793210 GCF_019279795.1 Protopterus annectens | reverse complement strand
GCTTACTTTTAGAGGTATACTACTCTCATTAACCTTTGTTTTAAATGAATCTGATTGCCTGAACTTGATACTGTGTTACTATTCCTGTATTTTATCTGATGTATTGCATAACTGCATTTTGACTCTGTACTGGATGATAGTAACAAACATAAGTTTTTTTCTGCTGCATTTCTCTCCCTGCTTTCTCTTGCATTCTCCCTCCTCTATCTTCACCTCATTTCTCAATAACAGTTTTCTTTTTCTATCCTTACCTACCATTTCAACTCTCCCTCAAACATACCCTTTCCTAGATCCACCCTCTTTGTAGTCGTGTTTTTCTCCTCCTTATTCTACTCTGCCTCCTACTATCTATATTCCCCCTCTTCCTTTTCTCTCCCTACTTCTTACAATTTTTGCCTCCCTCTATTCCCCTATACTTATTTTTGATTACTTTCCCTCCCTCTCTGCAGTAATCCACCCCTGAAGGTCCTGCTCTACCTCCCGAACATTCAGAGTATTTCCTGCAAAAGCTCAGTGAGCTCAACTAGTCACTTTCCATGAAACTGGGCCTTCCTGAAAAGGAACATCGGATTGGAATCACTAAATAATTTTCAATAAATGTATGTAGTCTTATACCTACCTAAGCTTCCTTATTTGTTAGCCAGTCCCCCTGAGTGTGACACAGCAGCCTACCACAGACCGTATAAACTCCCCTCTCAGTGGTGCCTATGGCCCCCAATCCCTTTTCTGTACCCCTCTGAAGTAGTACCCTATAGCCTTTTTGCTTTTCCTTCTATCTTCGAGCCTCTGTCCATTTGCCCTATTCTTTACTCCCTATCACTCTCTGCTAGCCATTCTCTCCTTTCTCCACTAGGTGGCAGCACCATTCCTCACTTGCCTGCTCCTACTCCTTTCAAAGCTTTTACTCCAACCTCACCTCTAAACCCTTCAGAAGCCAAACCTCCCCTTATTTTACTCCACTTCCTCACCTCAATAGTCTTCTCTTCTCCCCTATTTACTCACTCCCCACTTACTTACACCCATTTTTCTGCACTTCCTCCAACTTACCTCAGCTCCAATCTGCAGTGGCTGATACTTTTTCAGCTGGACTCTTCTGACCTGTTGCTCTATCCCGCTCCGTTCGCCCTGCAGGCTCACTCCGCTCCCCTACCCTGCCCCCAAATTCCCACCCACCCCCAGTGGTCCTACATTTATTACTCATCACATACCCCCTCCCACTTACATCACCCAATCCCATCACTAGATTACTCCACCCACTTTTCCCAAATATACCTTCCCCTCCACCAATCTTACCTTTCAAGCTAAACTCCTTCCCACCCACCTGCCTTACATACTCTAACATACAAACCTTTTTGCTCTTTCACCACTAATCTAAATCTAATCTCTCTTTCTATGATGCCTTCATTTCCTACTACAATCTTTGCCCCTACATTACTCCTAGCCCACATTCTTCTACCACTATACCATTCCACCTCCTATACAAACCTTCACCTAAACCCTCCATATACACCTCCACCACCATACCCCACTAATCACTACCACAATATCTCTGCCTCTATAACTCCAGTTCACCCCCCCTCTATTAACATTAAAACTCTTCCAAGTCCCAAATAAATTCTACAAACCTAAAGCCACCCCCTAACATCCTACCCCTAACAAACTAAAACATACTAAAACTAACAAACTTACTCACCTTCTCTCTTTCCTCTACCTAGCAGGCGACATTCATCCAAACCCTAGACCACATTTGCCTCAAACAAATAACCAAACTTTCAACAACAAACCAAATTGTAAAGATCTCAAATTTCTCACCATCAACGCCCAAAGCTTAATAAAATTACCCTCTTCCATGCCTGGCTAAACCATAATTCACCAGATATTGTAGCCATCTCTGAAACCTGGTTAAAAACCACACATAACCAACAATTAATTCCTTCCCCCCGGTTTTCAATCTCTCCAATCCGACCACATAAATAAAAGAGGTGGTGGTGTAGCACTAATCTACGCTAACCACTTATCCATCACTCCTTTCCCAAATGCTATCCCTTCCTTTCATAATGCTGAACTAGTAGCTGGCCTCCTAAAATTAAATGACCATAAAAGCATCTGCATTATCTCCCTTTACATTCCTCCTGGAAACAACACCACTACCTTGGAAGACATCCTCTCTTGGTCCTCCTTAAATATTAAACATGAAACTTATATTATGGGAGATGTAAACATTAACTGGCAAGAAATCAGTGACCATAATCCCACCTTATCTATCAACCTTTTCAATTTCACACAACTTATAAACTATACCACCAGGCCCAACAAAACTAACCTCACAGGCTCCATCCTAGACTAGATCATGATGTCTCATCCAAACCGAACCTCAACATCTGGCATTATTCCAGACCCTCTAGGAGACCACCTCCATGCCTTCACCTATAGAACAACAACTTCTTCCTCCTTCTCCCACCTCCATGCCTTCACCTATAGAACAACAACTTCTTCCTCCTTCTCCCACAAACTCTTACACACTCGCAACTTAACCAACTTTAATGCCTCCACCTTCTCTGACTCCCTCAAATTCACTAACTGGAACCCATTAAAAACCCTACCACTGGACGAAGCCGTTGATTTCTTCAACACCATATTCCTTACTATCCAAAATCCCTAGCTCCAATTCATACTAAAAGAGTCAAAGCCAAGACCGCCTCCTGGCTTACTAAAGAAACCAAAAAAATTATGCAACAAAGAGACACATCCTGGAAAAAATATCTCCAACATAAACAACCTGAATACTTACTTAAATACAAACACTTACAAAACCTTGGCAAAAAACAGGTCAGATCAGATAAAAAGACTCACTACAACCTCTTACAAATAAATCATGCAAAAAACCCCAAACAATTCTGGAATTCTATTAACTCTCTTCTTAAGCTGGGCACAACAAACAACCCTTGCCCTGATACTAGCAAATCTGACCAAGACATTGCCAATCTATTCAACTCCTTCTTCACCTCTTCTATTGCTGAGCTAACCAAAACCTTCCCCAACAACACCCCCCACCCCCCTCTTCCCATGACTCCACATCCTCACTATCCCCTCCCCCTACCTTTGAACTTAAACCTGTAGCCACCCACTTTATAAAGAAACTTCTCTCCAAACTTAAACCTTGCACAAATGTCCCTGACAACATCCCCTCCTCCTTCTTAAAAATTGCCGCCGACAGTATTGCTTTCCCTATTAGTATCCTGATAAAAGCTATCCCTTCTCGAATCTTATGTATCCAAACTATGGAGCTCTGCCTTTATTCTCCCACTCCACAAAGGTGGCAAAACTTGTAACTTCTCTAACTTCCGCCCCATAGCTATCCTCGCTCCTATATCAAAAATCCTCGAAAAAATGCATCCACCTGCAACTCATGCAATTCATAATCAAACACCAGCTGCTCTCTCCTACTCAACACAGTTTCCACCCTGGACATAATACTAACACAGCCCTTCTCTCCTTCTTACACTCTGTCAATTCAGCTTGAGACTCTGGTAACTTAGTTTCATCTGTTCTCTTAGATCTATCCAAAGCTTTCGATACCATCTCCCACTCCCATCTACTAAACCACCTAATCAACCTTAACATCTCCCCTAAAACCCTATCCTGGTTCTTCAGCTACTTCTCTGACAGGTCCCAAGTCGTGAAATGGGGCCAAGCCTCCTCCAGCTTCCTTCCTACCCCCACAGGAGTTCCCCAAGGCTCCATACTTGGCCCACTGCTATTTAACATCTTCATTAATGGCTTCCACAAAGCTATTCCCAATACCAAAATTGTCCAATACACAGATGACTCTACTTTGATCTGCTCTGCCCCCAGCCTTAAAGAACTCCAATCTCTAACTCAAACCGCCTTCACAACCACTGAAAATTGGATGCATCAAAATCACATTTCACTTGATGCTAACAAAACTAAGATTCTTCTTTTCACCCACTCAAAATTCTCCACCACCGAAAAAACTCATTTCAAATTTCTTGCCTTAACAACTCCAACATTAACACCGTTCCCTCCGCTAAGCTCCTAGGGGTCATAATCGATGAACACTTAAAATTCAACACCCATGTCCAACTTATCAAGAAAACCCATATAAAACTCAGCCTACTGTACAGAAATAGTCAATTCCTCTCCCCCTCTACCCGACTTACCTTAGCCACTACATATCTCCTCCCATCTCTTCTATATGATGCCCCTCTGCTTACAAATCTATCTTCTACCTTAACCTCTACACTGGAAGTAGGCTACAATAAAATTTCCAAATTTGCCACTAAGGCAACTTCACGCTCTCATCACTGCACATCCCTACAAACCCTAAATTGGCTTGAACTCCCCAATCAACTAGACTACCTCCAAATTGTCTCAGCCCACAAATTAATCTTTCAACCCACCCTCTGCCCCACACTATCCAATATCCTCCAACCTTGCACCCCCCCAGACCCCTTAGATCTTCTAACCAAAACCTCATCTCTATCCACAAACCTAAACACCCAGCTGGTCAACTTTTACTCTCCATTTCCCTTGCTAAAAAATGGAATGCCCTTCCCTCCACACTGAGGACCTGTGACAACCTACATTCCTTCAAAACTAAACTCCTCTCCTACTTGCATACTCACCGGAAATCTAACTGCATGCTTCACTCTATACCTGCCAAGCTCCCCTCTTCGTTCTCACCTGGCTAACCTTCATACCTTCCATATTTGTCTTACATTGCTAATGTAACTAACACTTTCTCCCATCCCTATGCAATCTGCCTATTATCCTTCTGGACTGTTTCGATAATCATCCAATGTTTAATTTGTATGTAAATCAATTTATCTTTTTGTAATTGTGTGATTATTATGTCATGTAACATTGTATTATGGAGCTTTTCTCCCCGGGCCTCCACTGAAAATGGGCTTTTAGCCCAGTGGATCTGCCCGGTCACCAAACTGGAATAAATAAATAAATAATAATACATAATACTTAAGCTGTTACTAAAGTAACTAATGTTTTATACAGGACATCAAACTGGCAAAGCTGTTCAAGGGAAACAATATAAGCCTGAACTAGGAATGTCACCGAATGTAACAATCACATTCTGAACAAATTGTATTAAATTGACAAGAATCATTCAGTTTAACCTTTGCTGATTATACAACATAGAATGTTGCCATTTAAATCTAAAAATTTTCAGTATATGCCATAAAATGGCAATTTATGAATATGGAAAGGGTACTTGTAATCATTAATCACAATAAGTGAATTTGTTGTTTTTAACCTATAACTTCATTCATTTTATAATAAGAAATGACAGATATGAAAATCCTTGTGTAGGAAATGGGGGGAAGAGGGATGCACTGATAATTAAAATGGGCTAACTTTCATCAATGGTCACCTAAAACAAACTTGATGCTTTAAGTAAGTTAGCAACAAACAAAGTGATTACTTAAATGCTGGCAAACAATGAAATTATCCAGTAAAATACATTGCATTATAAACATTAGCTATAAATATTATTACCATCTATTTATATTAAGTAATAAGTTTTGAAAAACTTCAATAAGGGTGAATATAGGTTCATAGGTTCATACTAGGCTATCTGCCCTCGGGCAATTATAAGCCTAGCCCGATTCTGTATGGCTTACGCCACCCCTTGATTTGAGTATACTGTGCCCTTTTTAAGGTTTAGTTTTCTGTGCCTCTGTCTAATAGTGACACGGGAGTAATCCCTGGGACAAACCTACGATCCCCCATCCACTTATCGAGATTCTTCTTGAAGAGATTCAGTGAGGTGCTCTGCCTCACATGAACTGGGATTCTATTCCAGAGCGAAGGGAGCCTCTGGGTTATGAACCTGTCCCTCCAGCAAGTTCTATTTATTTCTGTGCTGAGGTTCAAGTCCCTCATGCGTGGCTCTAAGGGATTTAGATTTACTGAGGTGGAGCATGTCCATTAATTCTGGATTTGACATAGCTTTGTATGTCAGGCATAGATCGCCTCGAAGTAGGCGGTATGCAACTGAGTAGAGCTGGAGTTTTTTTAACCGAGCAGCATATAGCATCTGTTTGAGACCCTTGATCCTCTTGGTGAGATACTTTTGGGGTCTTTCTAATTGCTGCAGGTGACGGGTAAGGTACATCCCAAAAGGGGCACTGTATTCTATGATGGGCCTGATGAGGGATGAATAAAGGGGCATGATTACCTCTCTTGATCTAGATGTGAAACCCTTCGTGACTAGGTGGGCTATGTAGAAGGTCTTTCTAACCACTTTGGCAATGTGGTTTTCAAAGGAGAGATTGCTATCAACTTGGGTCTCCAGGTCCCTAATAACTTTCTCTGTACTTAATGGGTTTCCGCCTATGTGGTAATGTGGGCACATTGTTTTTGCCAAAGGGTATGACTATACATTTTTTGGCATTTAGCTTTAAACCATGGTGCTGGCACCAGTTATCTGTCTCTGTGAGACCTTTTTGAAGTATGTTTGTGTCAGCTGGAGAGTTGATTATGGCGCCCAGTTTGCAGTCGTCTGTGAACTTGGTGAGCCATAGTCCTCCCACGTTTGCCTGTACCTCGGAAAAGTATATACCGAACAAGAGTGGTCCTAGGACAGAACCCTATGGGACGCCACTTGTGACCGGTTTAGAGTCTGACATGGCTCCAGCAACTCTCACTCTGTGGGTTCTGTCTTTGAGCCAGTTTGCGACCCATCTTGTGACATAGGGGTTTATATTTAATCTGGATAGCTTATCTATGATGCCCGAGTGGGGTATTGTGTCAAATGCCTTTGCAAGGTCCAGATAGGCTGTGTGGACTACCTTCCCTTCATCTATGGCTTTGGTGACTGTTTCAAAGAAGTCAACCAGGTTCAAAAGGCAGGATCTGCCCTTGACAAAGCCGAACTGGGTAGGATCTAGTGTCTGTAGGTCCCCGATGTCTTTGTTTATGAGCTCCATGATGATCCTCTCCATAGCCTTGCAGACTAAGCTAGTCAGGCTTATGGGGCGATAGTTTCCAGGGTCCGTAGAGGCTCCACCTTTGTGGAGTGGGACCACTGTTGCTGTATGCCATTCTGTGGGCACATATCCTGTAGTGAGGCTGAGATTGTATAGCTGTTTTATTTGAGGGATTAGTTCCTCTTGTAGTTCATGTAGGACGCAACCTGGGACACCATCTGGTCCTATGGAAGCAGTGTTTTTTGCTTTGGAGAGGGAAGCCTTCACCTGAGCATCTGAGATGTTTGGGAGGCAGACCTCTGCTGGGATAGATACTTGCTCTTTTGGGGGGGGGGTGGAGAAGTTTGCAATGAACCTGTCTGCCAGGATATTGACGATGTCTGTGGGTTCAGTGTATTTTTTGTCATTTAGAATCAACTTAGAACAAGTCTGGGAGTTGCATTCCAGGTTTCTAACATAACTGAAAAAAGCCTTATGATTGTCTTTGGTGTCCTGTGCAATTTTTCTCTCGAAGCTGGCCTTGGAGGATTTTATGAGGGATCGTAATTTTTTGCTAGTACTGATCAGAGATGCCTTCCCTATTAGGGATTTTGCTCCATCATGTAGTAGCTTCCTCCTTCTGTTGTACAATTTATTTATGGCAGGGGTCCACCAGACTGGACGCCTGCCTTTGGATGATTGGGTCTTGGTTTTGTTTGGGATAGCATGATCCATGCATTCCTGAAGATGTCCGTAGAATGCATTTATATAGGATTTTGCAGTTTGGGCTGTAGTTCCCACTGGCCCTGGGGCCTTGAAGGATTCCACTTCGGTTTTGAGAAGTGAGAAGTTCGCTTTTGAGAAGTTTTTCACTGTGATTTTCTGGGCTGGGGGTGGGGTCGGGATGTGGACATCCAGTGAAATTAATTTATGGTCTGATCTTACCAATGAGGGATATACTTCTGGTGTGGAGCATAGAGTCCCCATGTTGGTAATGATCAGGTCTAGTATGTTGTCCCCTCTTGTGGGAGTGGTGACTAGTTGTTCCATAGCATTTGAGTTTATAATTTCCAGGAATCTTTGGGCTAAGGTGCTGGGGCTTGAGTAGTGCTCCCAGTCAATGTTTGGGTAGTTGAAGTCGCCCAATATAATGGTGTTCGGAGAGATCTTCATGTTCTCCAATGTTTTCAGGAAAGCCGAATGGGATTCCTGACTGAGAGGGTGGTCTGTAGGATGCTATAAACTGAAAAGCAGTCTTGCCCACTGTTAGTTGCACATGGATGGTCTCCGATACTTCGTGCAATGCCACTAACCTAGAGGTGTGGATATCCTTGATAAATATGGAAACTCCCCCTCCTTTTGTGGTTCGGTCTGGGTTTTGGGGCCAAAAAGCATGATACGAGGTATAGCCTGGTAGTGCTGGGGTGCTCTCTGGAGCCTTGAACCAGGTTTCTGTCACTGCACAGATATCGATGTTCTCCATACTGAGGAGAGCTTCGAGTGCGTGCATCTTGAGGTTAAGACTTCTGGCATTTAGCAGCATTATCCTTAGTTTCTTGTTCCTTGTGCTGTCTATGGGGGTGGGTTTCACTTTTGAGCCTTGCCTAAAAAAGGCATTATGGGGGTGGCAAGAGCCTTTGCCAATATCCGAAAGCCCAGTGGTGATGGTGCAAGCCATCCCTAGCGAAGCAACGTGGCTTGTCGAGCATATCATCCCAGGCTGACAGACACTGGATCCCCTTTGAATGACACCAAAATTTTAGTCAATTGTTAAAATCGACCATTTTGTCTTTGTACTGTGTCATCATTCTAGGTGAGGGTAAGATGCTGCTCAAGGTCAGGGTCATACCAGCCTGGGCTACATGATTAGAGAGCTCCTCTATGTCTCTTTTCATGTAGTCCAGGGAGGTATGTCTCAGGTCATTCACACCAGCATGTACAATGACCGAGTCATATTTGTATTTGTTTTGGAGTGACCTGAGTGCTTGCGTTATGTGTCGGATCCTAGCACCCGACAGGCAGCTCACCGTGACCTTCTCTTTATTCAGCCTGGTGAGCGGGACGTCAGTGTGTCTGACAATACAGTCACCTATAATAACAGTATCAGGTGTGTTATTCAGCCTTAAGGGCTGTGGCTGCTTGGCACACTGACTTTGTGGGTTATGTGTTTTGTTTCGAGGTAGCGTTTGCTTGGATGTCTGCTTTGGAGGTCTCTGTTGCTTAGGTAGATTTTTATTTAGAGCCTCTGAGTATGTTTTTGTGTATTTATGTGTTTGGTTCGCTGATGTGGTGGGACTATGTGATACTGGAATTGTGTTGTGTGAGGTTACCTTCTCCTCCTGACTGGTTACACCAGTTTTGAGATGAGAGAGCTCAGCCTCCAGTTTGGCTAAATAGTTGCATCTCTCACATATATTTGAACCTGTTTGGAGGAGGAGAGGGTTGTCCGTGTACATGAGACAGTTGTAACATTGCCTCAAAATTCCCAGATTCACCAGCTGGACTGGAGAGGAAACCATTGACTGACCTTTGGACATGCTAGAGTAACAGGTGAACTGAATTTAAGATGGACCAATAGAGGACAGGGTAATCGTAGAGAGTATAAGAGTAAGTAGTGCTTATGGTTTAATAGTGCTAACTTGTAGGATTACTTAATTGGACCAGTGAAGGGCCTTAGAATGAGAATATGGTGTTTAAATTGAAAGATAGAGCAGTTCTAAGGGAAAAAATGAAGAGCAGACTTTGTGGAGCCAGGAATAGTTTAAACCCAATTAGGTGGCGCTGCCCGCTGTTGCGCTATGCACAAAACCGCGCATAAAACCGCAAAAGAGGGTTTTAAGAGAGGAAGATGAAGGAGTTTTGGAATTGACCCAAAATGGCCAATAAAACTACAGTTTCAAGTCAGTAACCACTCCCACAGGGGCAGGCAGGCTGCTCAATGTTTTTCACTGCCACTGATCAACAGAGAGACTTTCCTTTAGCCCAAGAAAAAATGGCCTCACAGAAACTTACAAACAGTTCAAGAACAGCAAGCCTGTAACTGAACTTTTTTAAATCTCAGAAAAGTGGGAAAAAGCAAGATTTTTTTTTTTTTTTTTCAGAGATAGCAGAGGTTAACAAGTATCAACAAGTTATAACAGTGCAGTAAATGACCCCACACAAGAGTGCTAGGCCAAAGACAGATAAAATGCAAGTTTTGAGAAAAAAACGATTTTAAAAATAAGTGCAAACAGGAAATTCAGTAAACAGCTCTATGTTAAATAACCATGTGTATAATCTTTTACTGAGGTTTTATATACGATACATCCTACTTTACTATGATTGAATTGCTTGTCATCTAGCCTGTCAATATTAATTGCTTATACAATAAGTAGACATTTATATTGTATTAGAATTCTGTGTAATCTACACTAGTACTATATCTTTTCAAAATAACAAATATTGTTTACTCCTATTACAAATATTCTCCATATGATAATTCAATTTATGGAGCACAGATGTTCTGGATTGTCAAGGTATGAGTGATAATCTGATGGAGTCCAAATGAGGGTATGAGCACAACAGCAATGAATCCAACAATAGTAGGATAATTCCAATGGTGTAGTGAGGATAAACAGCAGGAACACACAAGAGTGAAAGTCCAAAAACAGTATTGTTGGATTCATTGCTGTTGTGCTCATACCCTCATTTGGACTCCACGAGTGATCATTTGTGTTATTAGTTTTGTCTTTCACTCGTACCATCCTTTTGTGGTGATAATCTGATGGACTTAGGTTTATCCATCAGATTAGGAATGATTTTCATTCCATAGCTAGTGTGGATCTTAGTTTTGTTAACATTTATTAATTTAAATTTATTTCACAAAAACATTTTTAGTATGCCTGATCAAAACATTACTTTACTAGTAAACACTCAAAGTATAAAAATGATAATTTCCTTTAAAAGCTCAAACATATACTTTACAGTTAGAGGAAAATGTTTAATAGTCACAATAAAACAAAAATACATAGTCTAAATAACCTAAGATGTATTTAATTTTATTATCTTGAAATACCAATGGCTTAAACAATCCTAGCAAGAGATCAAATCTACTGAAATATTTAAAACTGAACAAAGCAGAAACTGTCTTCCTTCAAGAAACTAATTTCAAAACAAATGACAATTACAAATGGAATATAGGATATTGGCACAATCCACTTATAAGACAAAAGGATAACAATTTTATGGAAAAAAATGTGATTGACCCAGAAATCATTTATAAGCATGAAGATAAAGAAGGCCTTATGGCATTAGTAATAGTTAAATATATAACAGAATATGGACTCTAGCCAATCTATATGCATTGGAACAGGAACTGTTAAAAAAAAAACATTGGAATTCATTTCCAATACTTATAAAGTCAACTTAATATTAGGAAATTTAACTGTATATTTGATATGTCTGAAACCACAAATAAAAGACCGCTGCATACATCTGCTGTATCAAAAGCTTTAAACAAGTGGGGTTGAATCATTTCATCTTATAGATACATTCAAATTTAAAGATGATGACTCTGTTGTTTTCCCATCAAGATCACAGAGTTGGTACCCAAACTAGAATAGATAACATATTTGCTGCCCATGACTTGCACTCTAAATCATTCATTTCTCAATCACTCCCTGACCCTTTTCAGACCATAATTCATTGACACTAAAACTTCAAAATGGATACAAAACATTAATCTTTAACTCCAGAATTACAGCATATATAACTACAATTAAAGAGTTCAAACCCTGGTTATTACCTGAATTACAGTTCTTCTTAGATATTAATTACACCACAAAGATAAATAAAATAATGATATGGGCCTCATTAAAAGCTTACATATATGATAAAACCGTAACTTGGTATAAAAAAATCAGAGAATGGGATTCTGAATTATTAGATCTGCAATCCAAACTTTTGTCAGTAAACGCTGAAAAAAAAATCAAAATCAGTTGGAGATGAAAAAGAAAGTAGCAGTGTTAAACAATAAATACAATGAAATTCTAACTCATAAAACTAGTTTAGCTTTAGAAAAACATTAATACCTTGGCCACTTCTCCCAAATATCTACATAATTTATCCACAAGAATCAAAATACAATCAAAAGCTAATAACATTAAAAGTATTTTCCATGAAAAGAAAGTGAAAAATGTCTTGATAGGTGACATTCTTGATGCCTATAAAAATCACTATATGGAACATTTCCAAAAAGAAACTATACATATTGACCAATTAATCTACATGAAAAATGTTCTACTATAAAAAAAGTACCAGAAAAATTAAAACTAGATCTGCAAGCACCCATATCCTACAAAGAAATTTTAGATACAATAAACGAGCATAAAATAATAAAGCTCCAGGTATAGATGGCATAATTATGAAAATATAAAAAAAAATTTCTTTCAAAGATACTATGCCTCTTCCATAAAACTCTATTAGAAATTCAGTCACAAGCTTTAATACCACCATCCTGGAGATATTCCTTAATCATACCAATCCTAAAGGAAAACAAATCCCCAAACCTCTGTACATCATATAGACCTACCTCATTATTAAATAATGGCTATAAGATATTCATGACAATATTAACTAATAGAATGAAAATACCACTATCCAAAACAATAAATAATGATCAAACTGGATTTATATATCATAGACACACACATATTAAAAGGATATTAAGAAAATAAAGAAATACTCATAATTGGCTTAGATATAGAGAAAGCCTTTGATTCCCTAAATTGGGGCTATTTATTCAAAATCCTAATGCTAACTGAATTTCCTGCATCCTTTATTCATCTCCTAAAGAATATATATACAAATAATTTAGCATATGTCAAGTTGGGTCCTTTTACCTCTGAATCTATATACATAAAAGGCATTAAACAAGGATGTCCCATGTCACCGATTTTACTTGCTCTGGCTATTGAAATATTGGCAGATTCAATTTGTAACACTATAAAAATAAAGGAGTAGATGTTTATGACAATACAGTTCTAAAGTAATGCTATTTACTGATGACATATTACTAGCATTATCTAATACAAAGAATCAGATATATTAATTGACAAATTTCACATGACTTCAGGACTCCATTTCAATAAATGAAAATCAAAATGTTTATTTTTAAATAAAAAAAGAACTGCAGACTAAGGGGGATCACATCATAGGGAAACAAGAATCTACCTTAAAACATCTAGGAATTGGGTTACTCAAGGATAACAATTAGTTTTAAAAACTACAATAATTTCATCAATACAATTAAAATCTCTCTGGAAAAAAATGGAACAAAATAATATTAACATTCAAAGATATATTACAGTTAATAAAAATGGTTTTACTGTCCAAGATCCTATATATAGCTTTGGCAATACAACTGTTACCAGAAAGGAATATACTTAAACAGATAAATTCATACCTAATAAATTTTTTACGGTTTCCAAAAGAACCAGAATAGCTTTAATACATCATATCAGACCATAGAAACAGGGAGGATTAAACTTTCCTGATATAAAAACATACACAAAAGCATCAATATCTAAAATAATCTCACATTGTATAAGTCCAAATTACTCTGCAAACTGGAAAGAATTACTAATATCAATAAATGAATTTGATTTACAAACAAATTTTCAAACAGATAAAAACAATTTGCCATGGCACATATGTATTAGTATGCAATATAACATAACTAAACCCACTAAAACTCATATGATTAATTATTACATGGACTCGTTTAGGAAAATGTAGGAAAATGATTAATGCAAATATAGATTTAAAAATCTGGTTTGATCTTTTAACACCATTTATAGTCACAAAGATCTTTCCACATAAAACATACAAAATTCCACAACAGGACTGGCTAACTTTACAGAGTATTCTGTCATATCCACAAGATTTAAGTAGAATAATTAACAATTACCTAAATTTACGAAATACATATATTAAATCATATATAATGACTTAGACATGGGAAACAGTATTTCAAAATTTTACAAAATATTGATAAACTATAAAACAACATTTAAAACCTCATATTGGAAATATATAACAAAAGGACACGCAATACAGTTAACTGAAGATATTAAAACAAATATCTTATTACGGTAAAATATACATCCTTTACACAATACTAGAAAGTTTTAATTGGAAATGCTTGCACAGAGCATTCTTAACCCCAGACCTAATCAGTAAAATTAGCTCTTCCATAAAAGGAATATGTTGGAGATGTGAACAAGTACACAATGCAGAATGGAACCACATTTTCTTTGATTGTGTTAAAATTAAGCCATTTTAGAATGGTATTAACAACTTTATACAGGCTTTATTTAATGAATCATTTAAAGCTCTTGTATTACTAAATGTAAATGAAGGTCCTCATTTGAATAGGTCAAACGTGTATCTAGTATGGACCATACTTGCAATTTCAAGGAAGTGTATAACCAGAAGATGGAATGCAAACACAATACCAACTTTGGAAGACGTCTACAGCCTACTGAAGACCACATCATTATTGGAAATTAAAATTAAAGAATAAGAATTTAGCCAAAGCCATTTATCAACAACTCTATGGGAAAAGTCTTATCTTTGATTGACACTATACAATAATTGATCACACACACTTATAATGGACTGGACATACTTATAAAGTAACTGTATACATTAAGATATGTTATAGTGTCAGGCTAATGTAAACAGTGTGCATAGTTATTTAAGATGTTATGTATAAATACTATGGAATTCATTCAAATATATTTGAAAAATAAAAAAAAATTGAAGAAAAAAGAAAAAAAATCCTGCCTCTGCCTTGCACAACTTATTCTTTGTATTATCTCCTTAAGGACCAAACAACTTATAGTTCCCACTATATTCATCCCCTCTTTGGCCTGTCATTGATCATACAGCACCATATGGCACTTCCTCACTAAGCATCAGGCATCATTTTTCCACCAAAATATCTCAGATCTCAATACCCTTAGCTACTGTAATAGACTATAAGCTCTGACACTATTCATTGTCATACAGACTCCTGAGGGGTGATCTCTTCTTAGCCTTCAACTTGAAGCTCTTCACCTAAAGTAAATCCGTGGTAAAGTAATCACCCACTCTATAGGCCTAACAAAATACTACCACATCAACAATACCAGGTGTGTCGCTAGTTTCTAGAACAGGTTACCCTTAGAGTACTTCCCTAACAACCTCTGCAACTAGTCTGGATGACTGCATGGGTGATCAGATACTTTCACCAGGGATATGTGAAGAAAGTCTACTTAACTGGGGACATGGTCAGGTTTTTTGATAGTCTCCTTGGCTAAAAGTTTATTAAGAATGAATCAAACATTAACTTGCTGTACTCTAATCATTACTTGTCAATGTCCTTTGCCAGTGTATCAGGCTGAAATACATCCACTATTTGAAAGCTGACACTTTTTCATATTCCTACTGGGATTTCAAACTGAAACTACAGGAAATATAGATCAGTTGAGAACTGTATGAAGGGAACTCATTACTCCACATCAGTGCTTTGGAACACATTTAAGTACTTTCTGCACATCACTCTCCAAAGCTGGATTTGGTAAAAATAAAGATTAGGATGCACTGTTCTCTCAGCCCTTTGTTTCTTTTTTTTTTGGGGGGGTGCAGTGGAGGACTCTTGTACATCTCTAAACACAGAGCACTGGATCTTCTGGATATACGAGTAAGATCAACAGCCAACAGGATCCAATGTTAGGCCTATGCAGCAACTAGTCAGGACTCAAATTTCTAGAATGAGGGGCAATGTTCAAAGTAAAGGATGGGGGTTTGAACTCTGTCCCTAATCTGATCTGTATACTATCAAAGAGATTCCTTCTTAGGTTCCCCTATTATCTTCACATTCCAGTGCTGCAACAATCTATTCAACCCTTCTGTTTCAAAAAAGTTAGCGGCAATCTTGCTTCATTATAGTGGGGAAAGCTTCCGAGCATGGTGGGCCACTTCACGTATCAGTTCCTTTCTAAGATGGCTATATCACTTCTGCTGAAGTTCCTCAACTTTTATGCATTAGTTCCAGTGGAAAAATCTCTACAAACAAAAGCCATCATTTGTCACTATGCTCATACCCCCCTACTCCCCAAAAATAGACCTTCAAATCTTGAGCATTGTTGTCTACAGTTTTGCTTAACATTAATTACAAACTTTGCATGCATACCTGATCAGGCCTCTGGTGGCTTGATCCAATACAACATAAACATCAAACTTTTTTCCTTCAGAGCAACTGAGAGGTAGTGTGAATATGGTTTACATATTACTGTCTGGATGGGATGAGGTAAAACTCTTCTGCTGAGGTTTGGCTTTGATACCAGGATTATGATATGCATTTCTGGATCTCTTGTTTTGACTCTTAAGGCATACACAGCAAAAAACTTCAGACCTTATCACAGCTTTATATGAACATACACCTTATCACATGAACAAGTAACTGGTTTCTGAATCATGCACCTATTAAAATAAAGGACTTGATTTCTCCCCCACATTTGGTTAGTTAGTGGATACTTCAGTGGGGTCTGTGCTTGGGCCCTTATTTATTTAAATACGTAAGCATGTTTACTAGAGTAGTGCACTGATCACAATGGACCAATTTCAGGCACAGCACAGATGAACACCATCACAATTATATAAATAGCAAATTAACTATTTTACCAAGCATTTCACAGATATG
Source organism: Protopterus annectens (assembly GCF_019279795.1). Lineage (NCBI taxonomy): Eukaryota > Metazoa > Chordata > Ceratodontiformes > Protopteridae > Protopterus > Protopterus annectens. The sequence goes on along the minus strand of NC_056748.1, from coordinate 831,776,542 downwards.
AACAAACAAGAGCTATATACAACTTAAACACAAGTCTAGTTAGGAGTACAGTTCTAGAAGAGCAGATGTGCAGGTAGAGAAGTCTTAGATGTTTAGAGGAAAGGAAAAGTAGGAAACATTCTTACATAACATGTCCTTTTCTGCCAACAGTCATGAATGGGTAGGTAAATTTGCAGATGACGCTAAGGCTGCTGTTATGACAACTGACACAGAGCAGTACACTTAAATAGGGGGTTCATGGACTCTCTGTACTCTTGGTAGTTTATCAATCAAATTGTGTTTATCAGCACATGCACTATAATTCACATGTGTTAATAACAAGGAATACCCCCTATTCAATAAACAAGCAATCAGCTGGTGACTGCTGTAGATCTCAGAGATCTACGAGCTGCTGCAGAAAAAAAAATGGAATTAACAGTACTATTGATATACAACTTAAAACTCAAAATGTAATTTTACAATTAAAACTACTCTGCATAAGATTACTTAAGAAACACCAAGGTAATGTTGCATTTTTTTAAAACCTTGGCAAGACCTCAAATTAAATATTCCTTTACAAGTTATAGGAATACAAAAATCCTTCCTTAAAAAATCATGCAGTGAAACTGTTCTTTTCGGAGCAGTTGATTCATTTGAAATTACACTCTATGTACAACAGACTGCAAAGATGGGTACGAATTCTGGCTTATAAAGGTTTAAAGGGTTGAATCAGTAGGAGTTACCTTGATTTTACAGTTAATCAAACATACCTATACCACTAGGAACAATAATCTTCTTATAACCGATAAACATCAGATCGTTCAAGCTGTTATTTTTGTCATTTGAAATCACAATGAAACAACCAAATAAACTGCGTTGCTTTAGCATATCAGAAACCTGGCAAGGTGAAATATTCACAGTACACAAGCACACAAGTGTACGGATTTTCGTGCTGTTAGCTTTAAAACTATTCCCAACGCCAGCTCAAAGGTTTTCAATGTTGTTACTTCCAGTAATTTGCAGACAGAAACGGTTAAAAAGCATTCAATGATTTCAGCTTCATTGAGAGCAAACCAACCAAAAAGCAGAGAGCACAGTTACTGCAAAATTACAGCAGAGAATGCAAATTAAGTGTTGCATAAGTATGCAGGTTTATTGGGCTTGTTTGTTTTCCAAGTAACTACCTTATCAAAATGTTCTCAGATAAAATAGTTCATCATTCAAGAAAAACACAATGTACCCTAAGGAATAGGATATAAAAGTTTAAGACTAGAAAAATCCTACTAAACAGGGACTACAAAAATGGGTCAACAGCATGAGGGCAGTTGTGAAGCCAAGGTAATCTTAGAACCTGAATAAACCTTTAAAATTTGAACATACATTCAGAGCAAGCACTACCTGTTGTTGATAGCTGAAGAGGCTGCATCAACAATGTTCAATGAGAATTACTTTTCTCTATTAGATGTTAACAAAGGTTTCTGGCAAATAACACTGAAAGAACAACCTACTTCAAAGTTGCACACATTCAATACATGACTGGGAAAAGTACACATTTCTAGGACTACCCTTTGGCATTTCATCTGCTCCTGAGGTATTCTAGACAGCTGTGGTCTGAAGTCCTGGACAATGCAGCTAATCTAGCAGATAATCAACTAGTATGGTGTAATACTAAGTCAGATCATGATTTGAAGTTGGTTAAGCTATTGAGCAAGCTGGGATAAGTGCAATATGAAAATGAACAGGAATAAATGGCAAATCTATGGGACTTCTCAGTAACATATGGATCACATGTTAGAGGAACTGAAACCTTATGTTTTGAAAAGGAAAGCCAACATGCTTATCCAAGTCCAAAGGACAAGTAGTCCCTCACAAGACTTCAGAGAATGGTCCAGTATTTATTTAGGTTCATATTCACCCAAGTCTAAAACTATGGCATCATTAACATAGTTATCAAACTATGATGTAATTCAGAATTGGTCACTAGAATAAAAAAAAAAACCTTCAAGTTACTAAAGATATTTGTGCCAAATACACAGTTCTTAAATATTTTAATGTGACTAAAGAAGCTGAAACAAGTCAGTACTGTGGAGGAGCAGTTCTGATCCAAGAGGACCAATAAGTGTGGCATATGTTTCAACAGAACTTACACATGCACAAACTAGCCATGCTCAGAACAAGTACAAGATGCTACCTGTTATTTGCAGATGTCAGAAATGACACAAATATGCCGACTGTAAACCAGTACTGGTAAAAATAATCACAAACCACAACACATTACACAGAGCAAACAAATATCACAAAATGTTGCCTAGACTGAAGCTGAAATATGACCCAATAATTCAGCACAGAACAGGGTAGTAGATGTATATTGCTTCCATATTAAGTATGGCTTAACTATAACGGCAAAAATGTTTTTTTCCAGGAAGACCAAGTCTTGTGGGCTAAAAAATCTGCTAGAACTTGGAAAAAGTGTACTTTAACAGATGCAAATACTAAAAGAAACTACAATGAAAGAGTGGCCAGAACATTATCAGTGCATCTAAATATCAGAATGCACTTATTCATACCAAGATGAAAGTTATTGTACACCAGGCCTCATATTCAAGTCTGTTAAACTAACCCCTAACCAGATGAGGAAAAAAAAAACATGCTAAAGAAAATCACTGCCACACATGGATCTTAAGTGAAGAGACAGGTTATGCCATTTCCTTTTTGCTAAAGATGTCAGTGCAGATACAGAAAATAGTTCAAAGCTTTTTTTATAAGCAGCAAGTTACACAATGAGGATCATAAAGAAGACTTACTTTCGCGTAATATACCAAAGTGGCCTGGAACATGGTTGAGGCAGATACATTTCCGCTCAGATATAATCAATATTTGATTTGTACTGACTCCTACTCAAAGTTCCCAGTTGTTTAAGACACTACAAGTACTACAATGTTCACAGCATTGAAAATTATTTCTTGCTATACATGGAATTTAGAGGATCATTTCACAAAATCATCCACAGTCCGTTAGCCAAGAATTCAGAAATGTTGCTTAAGATAAGGATGTCAAACACATAACCAGTCCAACACATCTGCGGAGCAATGATCAGGTAGAAAAGATGATGGAAAAAAATAAGAAATGTACTAACACTGACAGTTATCTGTCTATGCTGGAGTCTAAAAACACCCAGCTTCAGTGGACAAGTCTCTTGCAGCACAATTACACACAAGTGAAAGACTCACAAGCAAACTGCCTACTACTACTACTACTTCAGCAGTTGCAGAACATAAAAGTAATATGGTACAATTGTTAAATAAAATCAGTGAAGAAAGAAGCCATACTACAACAGAACAGCCCTTATTTACCTTGCAGAAAAGGATATGGTTCTGACAGACAAGATTTCTGGTCACTGCAACTGGTCCAGTAGAAGAACCAATATCTTATGTAGTTTGAAGTCAGAATCTAAAAGTCTACAGCAGAAACAGAACTTTGTCAAGATACTAAATCCAAAATATCGGAATTTGAGTATAGAGCAATGTGTGTGCATCAAAAATATCACACACCTTGTCAGACTGAGAAGAATCCTGAAGTTACTCAACAGGTCACAGCCAAGACATCTGAAAAGAATATTCTAAGCTATCCGACAGGTCATAACAGTCCAATGAGAAGCTAGAGGAACAGATGTCAGACATTTAGAAGTGTAATGTCAGAAATATTGTATGTGTGTACATAGACTGCATAATGTGTACAAGACAATGGTAAATGTACTGAAATCCCTTTATTATGTTCATAGGTTAATAGGTTCATGGGTAGGTACTAGGTTATTGGCCCTAGGGCCTATATAAGCCTAGCCAAAAAGATACCCTGGCTTTCGCCACTCAAAAATGAATTTCCTGTGCCAGTTGAGCAGAGCCAGAGAGGTGATCCCGGGGTGAATTTCCTATTTCCCATCCTCATCAAGACTTTTCTTGAAGAGTGCTAATAGGTTCATAGGTTAGTACTAGGCTAACTACCCTTGTGGGCCATTTTAAGCTTAGCCAATTACCCCATATGGGAATCAAACCTTGCACTTTGTGTGTCTATTTTGTCTTGGGTGGGAAGCTCGTTATTGCTTTGGCAGATGCCATGGTGACACAGAACCAGGCATGCACCCCTTTTCTGGAAGCAAATTCCTGGAGAGATCTTTGTCTACAACAGATTGCCCTCAGGGTGAATGAAACATAATATGGGCACAAGACAACTTTTTGCATGTAGAAAAACCACATTGGTAGTCTTTTTGCGGGGATTTGCTTCCACACAATTACTTTCTTTAACAGCAAATTCCTTTGTAACACATTCAGCATGTTCTGTTCATTGTGGTGACAAGGTTTAGGTCCCTAGGGCGTGTAACTCGGAGGGATTGGGATTTCTTTAAGTGGAGCATGTCCAACAGCTCTGGGTTTGACATAGCTTTGTATGTTAGGCAGAGATCGCCTCTGAGTAGGTGATATGCGACGGAGTAAAGCTGGAGTTTTTTTAGACGGTCTACGTAGGGCATCTGTTTGACGCCAGTAATCCTCTTTGTGATGTATTTCTGTGGCCTTTCCAGTTGTAGATGTCTTGTGAGGTACATACCAAAAGGGGCTTTGTACTCTATAATGGGTCTAATGAGTGATGAGTAGAGGGGAACAATGACCTCTTTTTTCTTGAATGAGAAACCTTTTGTGATAAGGTGTGTCATGTAGAAGGATTTCCTAACTACTGTGGCAATGTGATCATCAAGAGAGAGACTACTGTCCACCTGTGTCCCAAGGTCTCATCACACTTTTGGTGTTAAGTAGACTACCACCTATGTGGTAGCTCATGGGTACAGAGTTTTTACCAAAGGGGATGACAATGCACTTTTTGGCACTGAGCTGGAGGCCATGGCTTTGACACCAGGCATCTGTCTCCGTGAGTTCTATTAAGTCATGGCAAACTAGTTCCAAGTTAACAAAAGAATTTCCAAAAATCTGTGCACAGTAAAGCTACTACCTTAATATTTGTTCATAGATTACGGCTAAAAAAGGAGGATGTTGTAGGAAGTGGCTTTTACTTTCAAAATTAGGTGTAGCCAAGTGAAGGGATACAGGTCATGTGCTCATTTATCTGTTAAGAGCTGCATTAAAGACCACTGACAGTGAAACCACACCTGTGTAACGTCTTTTGTCATTACGATATGCTTTTTATAATTAATTTACACACAGAAGGAGCTCTTGCAGCATGAAAGAATGAACAGACATTTGTGGCATTTGTTCATGTTCCTTGAGTTAATATCGACTGGGTGGCAGTTATGCCTTACCAATCTCCCTTTCAGTGTGTAGTTGACAAATTTGATTCAATACAGGATATGTCCTGATACGAATGTCACATTGGCTTGCAAAGATCCACTTGCCCTCTCCCACTTAGCATCTTCAGAGGACAATGTGGCAGCATACAGTCCCTTGTACTTCCACTGGAGGCGGCAACCTGGTCATCTAGCTGCTTACATTTTCCTTCTCTGGCTGACCTTTTACTGCCGACATTGCTAATCAAATCCAAGTCACCTACAGTGTAAACAAACAATTGTCCTTATGCCATCAGGTGAGATTACCAAGTACAACTATTTGCAAATGGTGACACATGAAAAGATGACAAACTATATCTTACAAGATGGTGAAAATATATCTAGCATACATACTTATACAAAAAAATTCCCATATCTCCTTTTACCAAAGCATAAGAGAGAAGAGATGATCTCCAAAAATAAAGGAAACGCTTTAGCACAATGGCTAAAACTTGCACGCTGACACACAGCTGTTTAATAAGGCAATCAAACCATCAACTCCACTACATATAAAGACTTGGTATGGGATTCACAGACCAGGGCTGCCTGTGCAGCACTAATATTTCAAAGGATCACTGTGTGATGAGCCAGACAACTAATCAGAAGTTCCCTGATGCCCTGGCCAAATTTCCGCTAGTAGCAAATATACCACCCCGAGTAGCCCTGAAGAGATCACTAGCCTAGTAGGACAAACCCAGTGAACAAAGTATAGCTGTATAGATAGCTGTAGCTGGACCAAAAGGCACTGCAAGTTGGACTGAAGGGCCACATAAAGAGAAATGCAGTGCTAATGGGAGAAGCAAAGCTAGGCTGCCTGATGGATGGATCAACACTACAGTACAAGTGACCAATAGGAAGTCGATGCAATGCTGCATACCTGTATCTTATGCTCATCTAGACCAATAAGGGCAACACAGCAACTATCAAAACAGACCATTGTGCATATCAACATGCCAACCATTTTCATAATGTAAATCATGAGAAAATGGGTTAGAAAGGAAACTAGAAAAGGGGAGAACTGTAAACACACAAGGTTAACTATCAGGTATGAAAGATGGAGGGAAGGTATTTTTAAAGGAAAGTGCACCTTTTCATATATATAGGAAAGGGTACGTGGGGATGTTAGTAAGGGAAATATGTGGATGAGACAGACAAAACAGCAGGGCAATGTAGATTCAGACACAAAGTGGTAGTAGATATGGAAAGAATAGTGGGTAGATGCAGAAGTACAAAGGGAGCACAAATGGTGATTGAGAGAAGTTGGACGATAAACTGGGAATGGAAAATGACACAAGGTTAGGAAAAAAACGTGGATGGATAAGGGGTAGGATCCTGTCATGAATGGATGCCATGCAGTCCAGAGTCAACAAATCCAGGCACTCACATAAGCAACTAATGTTATGGGTTGACCGACTCCTCTGTTGGCCTCATGGGTGAGTTCTGTTTGTTGCATGAGCCCTGCAGCCATGCCAGAAATACACAATTCTAACAGGCATCCATTTGCTGCAACACATCAGAAAGCACCAGCCTCTGTAGCTGAGGTTAGGAGAACAGAACAGACCCTTGTAAAACTCTTCAGCCTTCCTCCTTCTACGTCACCTCAGGCAAAGGAACCACTGTCATCTGCTGAAAGGGAGGCCTGGTGGCCAATGCTGACCAAGCACCTGAGGCTTCATCTGGCACAGACCAAGTTGAATGTGGCCTCACCTCCTCCTCCATAACTGGAAATGCACAAGAATACCACAATGGGAAAAATGGACTATATATACATGCTAGCAGTTACAGTTGTATTGTGATCTGGCACAGACATACACACTCAGCTGCCAGAACAGTCACTCCTGCCCTTTGAGACATCCAATCACATTCATTTCATGCTTCTCTCAAATTTAAAGTATGCACATCTAAGTACACATGCGAAACAGGTAATATACCTGAACACACTAGTATAGTACAGTTAGAAAATGTTTACGGTACATCACCGTCTCTTCTTGAACTCTCACTCCCACAGCCTTGGCAGGTCAGGGTGGCACAACCTCAGGTCACTGTAGCAATGTTGGCACTTCCTACCAGAATGGGTGAGATGATAGAGGCATCACTCAAGTATCCTAGCAACTTCTGTCAGGCATTCACCTTCCATAACAGCCCAACATAATGCCCTAGCAGGAAGTCTCTGCAGGAAGAATAAAAAAAAATCCTTGTTCTCAAAAAGTCAGACCATACTGGTGTTCTGCATTCCACAACACCTAAAGTGAGCAAGGCCACTCAGATCCATCTGAGAAGAAATGGTAGCCCCATACACACAAATGCATGTCTGTGGATCAAAGTGTCATGCAACACAGTGCTGCACCATGTTGTCTGAAAATGCACATGTTGTATGCATTAGCACATGGGTAACATGCCTCATAGTCACGGTCATATGCCTGGGTACCGCCATCATGCCTGGGTGGCACAATACGCTATCACAGAAATTCAGAAACAGTGTTAAGTTGCTATATTAGCATAACTGCCCTACTATCAGTCCCTTGTTAGCCAAGTATAAAGTAGAGGAGCCATTTTGTGTAACCCTGATCAATACTGTACATTTGTGGAACAGAGAAACTTCAGTACAGCTTCTGTAGACTTGCAGCTTTTTAGAACTAAGAAAGGAGTTAGAGTTTAGAAAGAAGTCCCATCTGGCAAAATACATCAGCAAGAACAAACCTTGCAGTGAATGTCAATCATACTGAAGCAGAAATTGTCATGTACATGTAAACTAGCTGCAGGAATGTTCACGCTTCTAGTAATGCTTCCATATTAACATATATTGTGTGTGTGTGTGTGTGTGTGTGTGTGTGTGTGTGTGTGTGTGTGTGTGTGTGTGTGTGTGTGTGTGTGTGTGTATTTCTGCTGCTGGCAAAACTGGTATAGAAGGTACTGCCAATACATTAATCTACCATTCCATCTGTTTGTACAATGCCAGATTGTGCAGCACTGTGCACAGAGCAAAAATGTTGCTACAGACCTCAGGACTGTATTACAGTGCCCCAACACTAAGTAGTCTTAACACTTTTCCCACTATATATTACTTATTCTGTTCATTCTGCATTACAGATAGTTTCCTGCGTATTGTTGGGGATGTGCATGGTGTCATTAACTAGGGCTCAACAGCATATTTGGCACTGCCACTAATAAACATATTGCATATGGCCTGCTTCCTGTGTATATAAGCCCGTCTTGCCTGTGTGTGCACTTATTGACTACATGACCCAGTGGGAAATAGCCTCACAGGTGCCACTGCTATAGGCTGGCTGTGTGCAAGATGCGAGAATCACAGTAACACACAGGCAGTGTATAAATAATTGCCAGGTGGTTTATGATGCACTGGACAGTAATGCATCGGAAGCAGTCCCTGTGGACAAGTTGGGCCTTGATGGCAATATGTGCATCCCCATCGGGAGGCAGTGTCATAAAGTGCCTACATGGTTGTGGTTTTCTCTTCTGCATTTCTGGGGAACCACACATGCTCCTCCATGTGCTGGAGCACAATGTCAAGGAACTGGTTCAGGATTGTGAAGTTGATGCTTGAAATATCCCTAATGTGTCCTTAGTAGGTCACTGAAGGTAAGATGATTAAAGCTACACATATCTTAGTATCCACATAAACGGGCACACCATACATCCCATTCAACTTCACTTGCAAGTGACATAGTTTGTCAAGGTACTTTACATTCTCCTCCTTAACATGCAAATGGCTCACATTCTGCTGGTCATTTATCTGATATGTTAACTACTGCCTGTACCTCCTTCATTGGTGAGGATGGCCATGACACACAACATGGTGGGTACTGGCCCTGACAGCAACCATTAAAAACACACTGCTTCTTATAACTGTTACTACTACAAACATCCCTTCACCCACCTATGTCACCAGTCTTTGTGTAAAAATAAATGTATGAGCAGTGATGAATCAGTCCACTGTTTTGGATTTTATCATTTGCATACACCATATGGCTCATTTGCATGGAGCGTCTCATTTCCATGTCATTATGCACTCATTAGCATGCAGTGTATACCAAGCTATTTTGCCCCATGTACAGTTACACTATCTCTGAATTGCCCACACCCTGTGCACTGCAGCTAACCATGCTAATGTGTAATACACAAAGAAATAAACATCTGTGAATCCTGCTGCCACAAAGGAATCATGCAAACACCAACAAAAATGAAATGTTAAGGCAACCAAGTGTTGAATCAGAACCTGCAAACCCAACTAGCAGTATTATGGTTCAGGGTTTAGTGAAAAGCTTGCAACAAATATAAACTGCAAAAAGCACAATGTGGAAATACGCAGTATCTGTTGAAGAATACAGGAAAAAGTCAAAAGTTGATCGAAAGAATATATATACACAAACTAGAAATTATAAAGAATATAACATACTTAATGTGCCGTGTTGGTGATTCACTGACTAAAGCATAGGTACTATGGGCAAACTAAACCGAGATAATGACCTGTGTCCCAGCCTCACAAAACACAAGACTAGTGAAAAAAGCACAAGTACTGACTGCCAACACAAAGACGCTACTGGGACTGTGTCCAACCAACACATGTCTGCCAGATGTGGCCAATTCCAAGTCTGTCATCCAGACAGTCTTGTAATTATGTACTGTAACAAATAAAATGTAGCACCACTAAAAAAAATCTGGTAATGTCTAGAATTTTTTTTCCAAACTGAGAGAGGAGAAAGATATTTAATGGCCTGTTATAGTTTTCTTCAGTATTTTTAAGCCCAGACACACAACAGAATGTTTTCTTTTGCAGTAATTGTGCACATCTAAATGATAAAGACTTGTCTTTGCAAGGCACAAGGAAGACTGCATATTTCAAGCGTACATGCCATCTTGATATTTAAATACAAGCATATGGGCATGTGGAGGAACTCCATGTGGTTCAAAGATGTAATACCTCCCCAGAGTCAGAGGAGAGAAAGGATGTTAGAAGGATGTACTCGTCACAAATAAATGAGTTTTAATTGAAGAAATAGTGTGAGCATGTCAGGAATTAATAATGATATAAGCATGAAGACTGTTTCATCAAATTAAAGTATTAAACATGACAGAAACATTCAGAGTAAAAGATCATTTATTCATTCATTTCATTAACGTGAATCTACTGTAGAATTCTGAATGTGCAGCTTCCCAGTGATGCAGGACTGTTTTGTAGGTCTGGCTCCAAACACTGCAGGCCAGTATTACTCTCATTAAAACTTGTTTGGATAGTGGATAGGAATTAATTCTATTTACTTCATCAAAAAAACAGCTGGCAGACTTTATCCTAAGGGAAGGGGGATAGGAAGGAATATGAACTAATGGAAGAAGGGTGTTCGGGACTGCCTGATGACAATTTACCATGATACCTCACCATATTTTATAACTTTTCAGTAAGAGTAAACTCCTTGTCCATGTAATACAATGTTTCACCTTGACAGCTTAAGTGGACTTTCAAGCAACTGGATGAAAAAATGAACTGCATTCTCTAAGGAGTGGTTGATTACATCCCCAGAAAAGTGAAAATAAAATCAACTTAACACTGGTCAATCAGCATATCATATTAGCAACTACCTTTACAGAAGCACATCACTTTTAAGTGCATATTTCTAAGCCTGCTTTTATTACAGACTAGTACGAAAATTGCAGCTAAGCATGTTGGAATACACTGTGCACAGTTCAGTAAAAATTTTATAACACAAACTGTGGTATGCCACACTGACAGACACTGCAATGGGCAAGTCCATTTACCTGAGATCTAATTATTACATTAAGTAGTGGAGGTGCAGAGCCCATACATAGGGTGCGTGTAGTAGGGTCCCCAGCTGCTGCTGCTTTGGAAGAGCTGCATTCTTCCTTTGCTAGCATGGATACTGCAGTAATATGTTCAGAAATACGACTTTTGCTATTCTCATATGTAATTAAATTTGGTAATAGAGTGGATAGAGACCATTTGTTTGCAAAATGTACATGAGGCGTAGATTGTATCATTAAGCACATTAGCATTCAGAATTTACAGTAACTTTGGGGCAGACTGTTAAGGTTGTAGTCCCTGTAGTACAAGGTTTGATTCCCTCAACCCTCGTTTACCTACTGTGTGACCCTGAACCATACAGTATTAGAGGGCAAGTGAAAAATTGGGCTAATCTTCTTAGTGGTACCCTGGATTGATAGCCTGTGACCCATTTAGTTGGAGGTACAGCTACGCGTTTCTCTGGTATAGGCATCCCGTCCATATGAAGCAAAGCTTATCCACAACCCTATTCAAATGTAACTTGGACAAATGGATGGGAAATCACAAATTTACCCCTGATTTTGCACCTATGTCCTTAATGGACAGAGGAAGCCATTGAAAGTTTAATGTGTACAAGCCTATGTCATAACCATAAAATTCCTTGGGTATTAACACATCAGCAATATTTTGGCAATTTTGGGGTAAGCTTGGCTAGACTTCAAATGACTCTTGGTTTGATAGCCTAGTAACCATCTATGAATCTATGAACAAGAAGCTGATAGGGTCAGTTAAAAATGTGAGCTGAAGTTAAACATTAAAATTTAACAGGACAATGGGGAAAGTTAATACTGCTATGGGAATGGCATAAAGGCAACAAGGGTAAGAACAACAGGGGTAAACTACCTTAGATGCCAACATCCTGGGTAGTGCAAGTTCTACTAAATGATTGCATAGCTACCAGAATACAACAGCTGTGATTCCTCCCATTTCCTTTCTACCTGTTGAATTAATTGCTTTGATTTTGTAAGTGATACCGGATTAGAACTGCTTTGATTTTATAAGTGATGACTAGCTAGAACTGCTCTTTTTCCAGTTATGCAAGCCATCATCAGCATCTATGGACAGTACTCAAACCTGACGCTGTAATTGTCACAGATCAGGACTGAAGTCTCACTGTAGGCATTGGGAATGAGAAGAAAACCCTTCCACAAATGCAGCAGTCTTTGCTATTGGGTTTTCAAGAGGAAGATGACCACTGAAGTTCCTCAGATTGTCAAACAGTAGGGAGTAAAAATCTGCATTATACAAACCTCTAAAGGTGGTATGGTCTGTGGGTGTTATAGGCTGGGTACTAATAGTAAAGGATGTCTGCTTGATGGTCAGACCACAGGAAGGGTGTAATTATAAGTGCAGAGCATAATGTCATAGTGTTCGTAATGATCAGCTCCAATATATTTTAACTTCTTGTGGGGAGCAAACAATCTAGTCCAATTAGTTTGCATTAATGAAGCAATGAGCACATCTGCTTGTGTGGTAAGGAACCCAGTTAACAGACAGATAAATTAAATCCCAAAGTATTTCAGTGCTTGGTTTGATGATTTGGGACTCCAGCTTACTTGGGTATGCTTTGTGGGTCATAGGTGACATACAGGGGTGCTCTATTTAGCCAGGAAATGGTAAGGAATTTTATTTAGATACTATGATGTGAAGGATTTTTGTGGCTGTTATCTAGCTGTGCAAGTCTAGACCTGAAGGAGCTAGGGACCTATATGTACACTCCACCACTGGTTACACAGGTTCCCTCAGTACAGCGTATGAATGTGTGATGAGCACTTGCAAGCGAGTTGCCGCACACAATATGTGAACAATTACTTGCAGAAAAAGGACCCCTCCCAATGAAGCATAAGTAAATATTTTTTCCTATGAGAGTCATCCCAGTCATGCAGAGGCAGGCCATCAAACTAGGATATTAATGACCTGGAGACAGCTTAGCAACATGGAGAGGAATGGATGAGCACTCAAACCCAGTCTCTTTCAATTTAATACAGGGAAGACAGAGGAAAAGTACAGTTTTGTACCTACCATAAATGTAGATGTTCGAGGATTCCCTTGCTGCAGTCCTGACAATTGGGTATAGTCCGCGTCCCAGTCGGCCCGAATACCAGAGGTCATGGCAGGATACTAATGCGATGACCGACGCCATTTCCTCAGTCTTTTCTTGCCCCAGATGTCAGAAGACCCAAAAGACAAGTCCCAAAACAACCTGCACCAAAAACATGTACAATATATACAGTAATATATACAAAAATATAAGCATGTAAACTCACCTACACAACCACCCTGAAACACAGAGGGAAGGAGGAACATCTACATTTATGGTAGGTACAAAACTGTACTATGTTCTTCGTCTTCCCTTGCTGCAGTCCTGACAATTGGGTAGAATCCCAAAGCAGAGGTAAGGGAGGCTGGCAAATTATAAAGTAGCAGGAGCTGACAACATGCCTTGTAAAACAGCTGTGGCAAAACCAGCTCTAGTCTTAGAGTATATAGGCAGGTGATAATGCCTAGAGAAAGTATGCACTGAACTCCAAGTAGCTGCCTCCAGAATATCCTTAGTTGCCACCCCCCTGAGAAATGCTGTTGAAGTGGCAGTAGCCCTAGTGGAATGAGGCCTAATCCCAGCTGGAACCTCTTTGCCATGATGGGAATAACAAAATGCAATGCAAAAGCCAATCCACCTAGAAATAGTTTGTTTTGACACAGGCTTGCCCTGTGAACTTAAAGCAAAAGAAACAAGTAACTGCTGAGACTGCCTAAAATCTTTAGTCCTGCTCAAATAGTATTGCCTGTGTACATCTAAAGTGCGTAAAATCTTCTCCCCTTTATTTTGAGGATCTGCAAAAACGAGGCAAATGAATAGTTTGGTTTAAAGCCACACTAGAAACCACCTTAGGCATAAAGGAAGGATTAAGATACCCTGTCCTTATGGAAAATCAAGAAGGGCTCTACTGCCATAAGGGCCTGCAACTCAGACACCCTTCTTGCAGAAGTAATAGCCAACAGAAAAGCAGTCTTCCATGACAAATATTTCAATTCAGCAGTAGCTGCAGGCTCAAAAGGTTGTAGAGTAAGTTTTTCCAACACAAAATTGAGATCCCAAGCAGGAGTAGGAGCTCTACGTGGGGTCTTATATTCTTTGCCCTCTAAGAAACTGCTTGAACAAAGGATAAACAAAGGTGGGTCACAATCATAGTGAGCTGAAATTGCTGCAGCATGAATCTTTATGGAAGAGAAGACAAACCTTTGTCCAATAATTCAGTAAGATATTGAAGAGCCACACTCAAATTAGGCTCTGAAATCTCCAAATTCTTTGCTGTACTCCAAAATAAAAATCTCTTCCATTTTTCTACACTCTCCTAGTACTAGGCCTTCTAGCTTCCATAATCACATTTAAAACTTGTTGAGGAAGCTGAGACCTACCATGCTTCAACACAGAATATGCCAAGCCGTGAGATGAAGAGATTGAAGCTTGACATTGAGCAGATGACCGTCCTTCTGAGATAACAGATGAGGAATCAGAGGTAAAGGCCATGGAGGCTTCTTTACAAGACTCCTTAGAAGTGGGTACCAGTGTTGAGGCCAATCTGGAGCTATCAAAATCATCCTTGGCCTGTCCTGTCTGACCTTTAGTAATACCTTTGGAAGAAGAGGCAGAGGTGGAAAGGCATAGACATGAAGGTTTTTCCAACTGAAAGACAGAGCATCCACTTTCCAAGCTGTGTGATGAAACCCCTTTGTGCAATACTTTGGCAGCTGGTGGTTTAGTGGAGAAGCGAACAGATCTATGTCTGGAGTTCCCCATGACACTGTCAATGTCTGAAATACATGAAGATCCAGTTTCCACTCGTGGGGATCCATGATTTGTCTGCTTAATACATCTGCTAGGGAGTTCTGTGCTCCTGGCAGAAACCTTGCCTGAAGAGTCAGTTGCAGGCTCTCCCATAAAATCATTGCTTGCCTGCATAGAGGATAAGAATGTGTTCCCCCTTGCTTGTTGATGTACCACATAACAGTTGTGTTGTCTGTCAGAATCAACACCTGCCCTGGAAGAAGTAACTCCTTGAACGCCATCAATGCAAACTGGACTGCCAACATCTCCTTCATGTTGATATGTAGATGCTGTAGTCTGGCAGGCCACTTGTCTTGTATCCACTTTCCATTTAGATGAGCTCCCAAGCAGTATCCGAGGCATCTGTCGTTAAAATCTGACTGGTCACAGAGAGTCCCTTGTTTAGGTGACATTCCTGAGCCACCACAAGAATTCCATTTGAAGGCAAGGTATTATTTGAATGACAGTGTCCAAATCTTGGCAGTGCTGTGTCCATACATTTTGAGATACCATTGCAGCTTCCTCATATGCAGTTTGGCATTGGGAAGCACCAGAATACAAGATGCCATGAACCCTAATGCTTGAAGGACTGTCCTTGCAGTCAGCACGGACTGATGAGATAGTTGATGGAAGTAAAGTGACAGACTCTTTTGTTTGTCCGGGGTTAAAAGGCCATCTGGGCTGCTGTATTCAGTCTCACACCCAGAAAGCACATGTCTTGAGAGGGTACTAGACTGGACTTTATTTCGTTCACAGAATACCCTAGGCATCTTAGCACTGCTATGACATATTCCAGATGCTGTAGAAGGTGTTCCTTTTCTTGAGCCAGAATCAGGCAGTCGTCCAAGTAAGGATAAATTTGAATGCCTTGAAGCCTGAAGTAAGCTATCACTGGAGCCAGAACCTTTGTGAATACTCTGGGCAGTAGATAAGCCAAAGGGCAATGCAGAGAACTGATAATGAAAATCTCCAGTTAATACTTTCTGCAACTTAGCCTTATGGGCACATGAAGGTAAGCTTCCTTGAGATCCAAAGTTACCATCCAGTGATCCTTGCCCAGCAGAGGTAGCAGTTGCTGTAACGTCAACATCTTGAACTTGGGAATGTCCAGATAAGTGTTGAGGATAGATAAATCCAAAATTGGTCTCCACGTGTTCCCCTTCTTTGGTACTAGGAACAGGCGAGAATAAAATCGAAGCCCTGTCTGACACAGGGACTGGCTGAATAGCCCCTATCTGGAGTAACTGAGAAACTTGCTTGTGAGCTTCTTTTCTTTGTGGAGGAGGAACATCTGGCATGCCTTTGAAAGGGGCATTGTGTGGAAATAAAATCTGTACCGTGATGAATGATATTCAGCACCCATCTGTCTTGAGTGATTAAATCCCAATTTTCTTTGAAAAGAGACAATCTTCCTCCCAAAGGAGCTGCCAGACGAGAGTCCACTGGCAGCTGAAAAGGCAGGTCATTGGTTCTGCAAGGACTGACCCCTGCCCTCACCAGAAGTCTGAGCAGGTGAACTGTCTGATCTAGGCCTAAAGAACCTTGAGCCCTGCTAGACCTACCCCTAGACTGGGAACCATAAGCAGGATATGTCCACCCCTTAGCAGGCCAATTTCTACTAAACTTGGAGGCTGCACCTGCAAAATCTTTAACAGTCTGCATAGACTTAGCTTTGTCCTCCATTTTCTTTAAAACTGCTTCCACAGGCGGTCCAAACAACAGATCAGACTGTAAAGGAGCATCCAAAATCCTGGTCTTAACATGCTCAGCTAAATTCTGATCCTTCAACCATGCATGTCTGCGAAGAACAGAACTAGTAGCAGCCACCCTCGAGGAGGCCTGAACAGCATCAAAACCACACTGCAAAGAATGCTTACCCACTTGTTCAGACACATGAACCAAATCCAGCAATTCTTTACACTCAATACCTTCAAGCATCCACCTTAGATTTCAATTGTGAAAGGAGATAATTCTGATATTTCAGCATATGAAATTGACAATTCAACGCCCTCATGGCTAGAGTGGAAGAAGTATATACTTTTTACCCACCTATCCAAAGCCCTTGCCTCTTTATCAGAGGGTACAGGATTTTTAACCACAGAAGCTTTAACACCTTTAGGCCCCTGAGAAACAGTTTCTGGGTCCGCCCTGGGACTCTTAAACAAATACTTATGAGCTTGGGCACCCTATAATACCTATCAGGCTTAACAGGAGCAGGAGGCAAGGAATCAGGGTTCAGAGAAGCCTCTGCAAAACATCCTCCACCACATTCAGCACAGGAGGAATAGCTAAGGGCCTATGCTGGGGCAAAACAAGAATTCCCTAAGCCTTTTCTGGAGTCAGAGTAATCTTGGCCTTCCCATTTAAAGTGCTCCCTCATGGAGTGAAGAGTCTCTGAAAATGAAAAATCCTCAGGAGGAGAAGCTGAAGGAGTGGAATCATCCACATCAGAATCAGAATAAGTAGGAAACTCTTGCAAGTCTTCCACAGAAGACTCTGAAGCCTGTGAACACTGTTCAAAACTATCAAACTCCTGTTCCACCCTAGGCCTCTTATCAGGTGGGGCATAGAACCTCTAATCAGAGTAATCAAATCTTCTGCCATTTTAAGCATATGTTTCTTAGGCACAGAGCCGAAATGCTAGGAGAAGCACCTACAGAAGCTGAACTTGGCCTTCCCCTAAAAGAAGCTTTGGCAACAGAAGGAGAGGCCCTAACTACCTTGGGAAGAGAGGAAGAACAGTTACCTGAGAAGCCCCTCAGCCTGGCCTGCCTCCTGAGAGGGCACATCCTGTAACAGTAAAGTATCTGCCTGAGACTCCATAGAGACTCCTGGCAAAACCTCTGGCTCCCCTGAGCCTTCTAAAGGACCGGCGTCCTCACCCTAGACTTCACTGTTTTGTCCTTGCGCTTCTTAGATGAAGCAGGCGCCGGATCATCGGGCGCATAGTATAAATTACTGCTTTCCAAACACTAACCTAGCACAATCAAGCCTCCTCTTAATAGTGCGCTTGTTAAATCTAGCACAAGCAGGCCCTAAACAAGGTATACACAATGTATGATAATCCCTATGCGGTATCTGCTTCCCACAAAAATACAGTTATTCACTTTTTCTGACATCCGGTTAAATACTGAGGCAAGAAAAACCAAAATGTTCAACTCTGTATTCGGTCTGAAACTCCGGTTTCGAAAATCTCAGAACGCCAACCTGCACTCGCAAAATTGCTTCTGCATCGGACCATCAGTCTTGGGACGGACTAATTGTCAGGACTGCAGCAAGGGAAGACGAAGAACATCAAGAGCTTAATGAACTACTAGCAGAGATTAGTACATGACCTGACACCAAATAAACGGCATGGACAGTATACTGCACATGACAGCATGAGTGTTAGTGCACTACACTCACCATGTAGGGGGACCTAACAGCAAAATAACATGCAGCTAATCAATATACAATGGACTGAAACTCTTGCAAAGCTAAGTCTCCCAGTAGTATTACTAGCCAAATACCTAAACATTACATTTTGGAGAGGGAAGACCCACCCAACAATGGATCTTACTGTATATGGCAGCAAGTAAGGAGGGGTCAAAATGAATAGGATCAGGGAAGTTGCTGTCATGAACAGAAGTCAAGAGGACCAAAAAAAGTTGTGGGACTGCAGCAACTACCCTCTAAAGACACGTGCTAGGAAATCCGTTTGAGGTGGTATCATACCCTTAAGTATGGGTTATTCAAAGAAGGTTAACAGCATCACCTGTCACAATCCATTCTACAAACAGCTACGCATGTGTGAGCATGCACACACACACTAACACGCAAACACACACACACACACACACACACACACACACACACACACACTTGTCCCCAGCACCAGTGCATTCAGTGACTGGCAAAGACCTCAGCTTACCAGACCATAAGCTGCCAGGTGAAGCATGTAAGTGCATGTACACTTTGCTGTCTGTATACACAGTCTGATCAGATGAATGGCTGTGTTGGTGGCTGGTCAGCTGTGCCACTTGTTGATTTACTCCCTCAAACATTTCCACACTAACATACCAGAGAGTAATTCAATAGCTTAAACAGGACAAATAAACATGTCAGTTTTCTTTCCTTTCACCCTGGGTCATGCCCTGTTTAGTGCAGTACATTTCAGGACCTGTTAATTTTGCCATGGAGGCAGTGAACTAAACTACTCTGAAGTTTATTCTTCTATATCCAAAATAAAACATCACTGTATTTTACATTTATTTACAAATGTGTGCTTTCTCAATATAAAAAATGCATACAAGCTACTGCATGATCTGTTCATAAATTGTAGTGGCTAAAGTTTTCTTCTGTTTTAGAACTGCATTTTAATAACATGTTTTTACTAGCTCCACTACAGACTTTCACTATGCCATACTAAAGTTAGCATTTTTCTTTATGCCAAAAGGTTAGTTTTCAGAGTGGTTCACAAACTTTTGCCAAGGATTTTTCTCAAATACAATCTGTTCAATTGACTTCAAGCAGGTGCTTTGAGTTTCTATCTTAAAACCAATGCATTTTATTGCAACTATACTTCCCTATGTGTTAAAACTATATGTGCCTTTATCCATGATTTACAAGGGAAATAAATATGAGTTAAGTCTCAGAAGGGAAAAACTATGACAGTGATCTGCCTAGGACCAAACATTTACAGATTTTATTTTGGTGAACTATTCTCATCATAATATTTTATTATTTATTTTGTTTTTCATACTTTGTTGACAAGGTTAGTCCCATTAGGCTAAAACCTCTTCAGGGAAGATCAAAGATGGTATTTAAACTACTAAGGGACATTTACCCAGGGCATTGGGGAACTTCACTCACTTTTTTTCAACATACACAGTGGGATCTTTTATACCCACTTCAGCAACTACCAACTCAAGCAGATGGGGCCTTGGTTTAACATCTGATCCAAAGGATAGCACAATCAGGGCAGTACTCCCTTATGCTGAAATGCAGTGTCAGAAATCGATCTATCTGGCATGGGAATAGAACTCACAGCCTTCTGCTCCAAAGGCAAGTGTGTTGTTAAACCACTGACATCCAGATAAAACTTGATAAAACTGTACTGATTTCTAAGTAGCATGTTCAGTAACACCTCACTGCGGTGGTGGTGCTGCGGTAGCATTGTCACCTTGCAGTAAGACGTTGTCCTGTTCGATTCTCAGCGAAAGCGTCTTCTGTGTGGAGACATGCGTGAATGGGCGTACCTTCGTTGAAGGTTGTGCATCAGGGCTGGCAACTCGGCACATAAAAATCTACTGCCAATCATTAGCGTACCGGAGTTCCGCTGTGGCGACCCCTAACCGGGAAAAGCCGAAAGACACATGTTCAGTAACACCTCATAGTACAAGCAGGGTGAACAAAACTGCACTGCAATATGGAAATGCTTGCAAAAGCTTTTGCCACATCATCGTATACAATGAAATATCACAATATTTTACAGTTCCTTCTCCATTAGTGTTAAGTAGTAAAATAATTGCAATCAATGAAGGTAAATGAATGCAATAATATGGTCACTTCAAAAATGCTTCCAAATTTACAGATTAAAATAAATAAATAAATAAATAAATATATATATATATATATATATATATATATATATAAAATCACTGCTGTTGATGCAAACCTAAGCATCATAAGTCAAATATCTTGCTAAATTTCCTGTAAGCTATAACAGTTGTACTACAACAGGTTTAATATGAGCCACAGCATATGGATAGATTTGTTAACAAACATTGGGTGGGAAAAAGTAAGGACAACAGTTTCCTTTTCATTAAGGTGGCACATGGTATAAAATGGCTTCCTTCCTGCACCCTAGTGTGCCATATAAAACTATCAGGCACATAAAATAGTCAAACAAGTGAAATAAAAAAAAAAAAATAAGCAGTTTTATCATGTTCTACACAGAATACATTAACTAAAAGTCTCCAGAGGCAAAGTTCAGCAAACAAACAAGGAACTCACCTACAGGTGCAGTCCAACAATGTAAAACAGTGTCTGGATACCTTCCCAGGTAATGAATACCCCTCCACAAAAAAGTTAGTAACAGCACTTTGGCAAATCCGAAAAAGTCAATGATAACATCCGGTCACCTTCCCAGGTAATACACACCTCCATAGCAAACCAGTCGCTGGCAGCAGAAAACTAAGAGCAGATGAACTTCTCGAAATAAAAGATAAACACACTTTTGCAGCAGATGCTGACGGGGTAGTATCACAGCCACACAGTACCCAGTAAAAGATATAAAGATGCAGTGTTGTACTTCAGGTCAGAACTCTTATGCTCCTATGTTATAGACAGAGTGCATAAAAGCATCAAACACCCAAACAAAGCCTCAGGGCAATAAGGCAAAAATATAAAAGCAGCAGAGAAAACCACCAATGGATCTCCTAAATGCAACTGCAGGCTGGCAATGCTAACAGCCAAAACTGAAGATCAATGTTCATTCATAGGCAGCCATCCACTGCTACCTTTAGTTTGCTGGAAACACAGAAGATTTAAAACTTTGTCTATAAGATCTTCAGACAGAACAATCCGTGGACTGATCTTGAAAGCTTATACATTTACACTTGACTCTAATGTATGTTCTACTGGAAAAAGCATAGTCTGTGAAAAATTCTCAGTCAGGAAAATAAAATACTTTCAATCTAATGCCTTAGGCAATGCCTTTGTCCTCAAAGGCATGTGTGTGTTGGACAGGAACTTCAAATTGAAGGTTGAGGTTTGTCAATTACACTTCAGGTAGTTCAGTCTTAAATGATGGATGACATAATACTGTTTTTCAGTTCTCTTTTACTTACTTCATCTTAAAACGGCCACTTTTAGACAATATACAGTCAATAAAAACTCCTGTATTCTTCTGAATTACAAAGGATAATTCAATATATTTTCATACTCATGTCAAAGTTGCACCCGAGATTTGCAACGCTGTTACAATTACTGAATTACTGGCTCAGAGACAGCCTTGAAATGTAAAATTTGATAAATTTTATCAACAGATAAGCAAGAGACGTGTACCCAGAAATATCTGCTTATTTACATTTCATTATTCCACAAGTCCTGCTGGTCAATACAAGTATGCCCTTTTCAGAAAATACCTGGAAAATAGTATTTGATGCAATATCCACCAAGAAGGGAAATGCAGGAAGATACCAAACAAACAGACTAACATGCAACAAATGCGAGCCAACTTAGGTTATGTGGTAAGCATACAGCCATAGCCATAGGCTGATATTAGCCCACAGGGAAGTTTTTGCAGTGAGAAGTAACAAAAGTTACATGTCTGAAGGAGGTACAAACCATGATGCTTCAAAATGGAATGCCATCACCTATAAACAGCCCATTCATTCACTCATTTTGCAATACCTGCTTTACTGAGTTTTGGGTTGCAGGGCAGAAGGAGCCTATCCTGACACTCCATAGGTACAAGGCACTAAACTAATCTTTTTACAAGTCTAAGATATTAAAACATAGCCATAGTGATGGGAAAATGACTGTTATAATAGAAGAGACAGCCTGAAGCGCAACTGACAAAACTCAAATTAAAACGTGATGCAGGGATATTAGCATTGCTGAAAAGAACAATCTGACAAAAAGAAGTGTTAGTATTTTCTAACTTATTATTCCCCAAAAAGGCCTGACCGAAAAGATGCACGGTGCAAAATGTACTGTCAACATTTTCACTTCCTGATATAACTTTATCAAGACATGGATGCAATGTTGCAAAAAGAATTTTACTGTGGTATTTCCTTCGCACCTGACAAACACAATAAAGTGATTTCCTACTTTTTCGCTGCCTCTGACAACAGCATGTTTTGTCTGTTGCAGAGGCATCTTCTGATATTTTAGTGGTGACCTCTTACAAAACATTTTAGGACATATTTGAAGCAATAGCTTATTTAGTGATTTTTGCTCAGGCTCAGAAAGTACAGCTGATGTCATTCACTGCTGCAGTAATAACTCTTTGGGATTTCCTGCTGTGTAAGCCTTTGGCAGGCTGAATACCAGAGACTTTTGCCTCCTTCTTGGACAATAGACGCCCTTATCTCCAATGCCAAGACAGAGTATAACGGTCACCAGCCGTCACCATTTTCTCAAGTTTTTCTTGCTCATACCCACGACTTGAGCCCCACACTCTCCACATTCTAGGACACTGTCCACAGGAGGGCCACTGTAAGGGAAAGGGAACTAATAGGGGAGATGGGAGGAAGGGAAACTTAGGGATACAGAACATTGTGCCCACCCCAACTGAAAGCTTTGAAGAAGGGAATGGAAGTAGGGAGGGGAATAGTACTGCTGCAGTGAAGACAGTGTAACACCTACATTCATGGTAAGTAGACACAACTGTTCTATATTCATTATGTTTCACTGTTGCAGTAATAAGTCCTTGGGAGAATTCCCAGAGTTAATTATGGGAGAATGAATAAAGTAAGGTGAAGTTAAGAGACCCTGTAAAATTGCAGAGGTAGACCCGAAAAAGAGAAAAGACTATAGTGCTTTGTTTAAAGTGTAAACAAAGGACCATGAGACTGCCTCCAGCATCTCCTTGGTAGATATACCTCTGATGAAGGCAGCAGTAGCTGCTGTAGCTATAGTAGAATCTGGTCTAAAATATGCTGTGGCACCTGTTTTCCGTTACAATCTGAAATACATTTGGAGATGGGCTGCCTGATTTATTAGATGCAACGGCCACAAACAGCTGGTGTGATTTTCTGAAAGATTCTGTCCTGTCCAAGTAATATCAGAGTTGCCTACGGACAACCAAGGTGTGAAGGATTCTCTCCCTTGATTAAGGAGATGTATCATTTGACTGAAGGAGATATCTGTGACAATCTTAGGCATAAAGGATGGGTTGGTTTTCAGAGATATAATGTCAGGGTGAAACGTGAGGAAGGACTCTGGGGCACATAAGGTCCTGCAGCTCAGAAATTCTCCCAGCGAAGGTAAAGGCCATCAAGAAAGCAATTTTCCATGTTAAATACTTCATATCTGCGGAACCTGTTGGTTCAAAGGGTGGAAGATTGTGCTTCTTAAAGACAAAATGAATGTAATTAAGGAAATTTACAGTTCACTGAGGATGACACCCTCAAGGAACTATTTTGCCAACGTCTGAAGAAAAGAGGAGGCTGCATGGGAAGACGGGCAGGTACTGCGGAAGCATGCAGAGATGCACTTATATATCCAAACTGGAAGCCATGCACACTCAAGCCAGGACCGGAATAGCTGGTCAAGAGGAGAAGGTCAACACCTGCACCACACCACATGCAACACATAGCCCTCCAGAACAGCCAAAATCACAGCTCACATAAAAACACAAACCACACACCCACCTTCGCGGAGGGTCTCAACAGAAATCTACCCAAACAGCAGAGACCTCCAAGGCAGAAATGCACTCAACCACCACAACACAGCACAAACCACAAGACACACAGCTCACCTACAGTGTGCCCCTCAACCTAAGCCTCTAAGGCAAAACAGCTTGCTCAATACACTAATTGTAGGTGGCTCAATAGTAAGGCACACTGATGTCCCACTCACTAGGTTGAATAAGGAGAAGGTAACAGTTAGCTATCTATCAGGTGCCAGAATGTGACCCATAACACACGCACTCAGGTCACTCCACAACAAGTACAAGTATGACTCTGTCATAGTATACCCTTAAACTAATACTTTGTTGAAGCACCTTTTGATTTAATTACACCATTCAGTCTTCTTGGGTACATATCTGCCATCAATTAGAGACTTTGATTAACCCCAAATGAAGTTCAGCTTCCTAGTAGGATTTTCATGACATTTACTCAGTTGCCTGCTACAGCAAAAGCCATGGTTCACAGAGAGCTTACAAAGCATCAAAGGAATCTCATTGTTGAAAGGTATCAGTCAGGAGAAGAGCACAAAATTATTTCCACAGCATTGGATGTAGCATGGAACACAGTGAAGACAGTCATCAAAATTGGAGAAAATATAGGACAACAGTGACGTTGCAAAGAACTGGACGTCTCTCCAAAATTGATAAAAAGACAAGATGAAAACTGGTCAGGGAGGCTGCCAAGAGGCCTACAGCAACACTGAAGGAGCTACAGGAATTTCTAGCAAGTACTGGTTGTGTACTACATGTGACAACAATCTCCCGTATTCTCCACATGTCTGGACTATGGGGTATGGTTGCAAGACAGAAGCCTTTTCTTACACAAAAAAATCCAGGCCAGGCTAAAAGTTGCAAAACAATACATCAAGGCTTCCAAAAGCATCTGGGAAAATGTGTTATGGTCTGATGAGACCAAGGTTGAACTTTTTGACCACAATTCCAAAAAGGTACGTTTGACGCAAAAACACTTTACATCACCAAAACAACACCATCCCCATGGTGAAGCATGATGGTGGCAGTATCATTTTCTGGGGTTGCTTTTCTTTAGCTGGAACTGGGGCTTTAGTCAAGGTGGAGGGAATTATGAATAGTTCCAAATACCAGTCACTTTTGGCCCAAAAAACTTCAGACGTCTGCTAGAAAGCTGAAGATGAAGAGGAATTTCACCTTTCAACAAAACAATGACCCCAAGCATACATCCAAATTAACAAAAGAATGACTTCACCAGAAGAAAATTAAAGTTTTGGAATGGCCCAGCCAGAGTCCAGACCAAAATCCAACAGAAAATCTTGTGGGGTGACCTGAAGAGGGCTGTATACAAGAGATGCCCTCACAATCTGACAGATTTGGAGTGCTTTTCCAAGGAAGAGTGGGCAAATATTGCCAAGTCAAGATGTGATATGCTGATAGATTCCTACCCAAGAAAACTGAATGCTGTAATTAAATCAAAAGATGCTTCAACAAAGTATTAGTTTAAGGGTGTGCACACACAACAAAGTATTAGTTTAAGGGTGTGCACACTTATGCAACCAGTGTATTTTACATTTATTTTTTATATGTTTTCCCTAACAGATTTGTTTGTTTTTCAATTGAATTGTACAGGGTATAGGCCACATTAAAGGTAGGAAAAGTTTTTAAATGATTTACTATCGTTTCATTTTTTATATCACAAAAACTTGGCATTTTAACAGGGGTGTGTAAACATTTTATATCCACTGTACATGCGTGTGTGTGTGTGTGAAAACTTACATATGTTTACTTACACACACACACACACACACACACACACACACACAAAACACACCACTGGGGAAAAGGAAATCCCTGATACACTGGCAAGTCCACCATCCCGGGAAAAGCTCAGGTGTCTCACACTAGTGATTGACCATGTCAGTGTCCATCACTGGTGTTTTACAAACAAGTCTGGCTCAACAGTGGTTGATCAAGTCTGGCTCTGTTATTTTTCTATGGTCATAAAAGGTGAGCTGTCGGTATCCTTTGTATAATACATGATGGTTAAGATGATGTGTGAAAGGTCAAAAGTAAAAAACCTCATGACTGCAAAGTAGTGGTGCAGGGAGAGGCAGCTTCATATGTAATAGTATTAATAAAATAATATATTTTTTTTTATGTGGTACTTTGTGCTAAGAACTTGACATTTGGGTGGCATTGTTCTTTACAGCATGAACAAATTTTGTTAAGCAACCAGCAGAACAGGTAACAGGTTGAGAGTATTAAATGTAATGGTCAGTGCCAAAAGCAGGAAAGACAGCAGAAACACAAAAATAAGCAGGAAGAAAACAGATTACCATTAGACATAAAGAGTGAGGCGCAAAATGCTGTCCTTCATAAAACAGCAGCAGTTACTTAGCCAAAATGGAAATTGTTAGCGTAAGTTTAAATAAGATTGTGATACTAAAGGCAGATCTTTCCATAAAGTAGGAGCAACAGCACTATGTCTTGTGTCCTGCTTTACAAAATGTTCTTTGTAGAAACAATGACTTAAACGCCTTCGTGAGGTGGGGAGGACACTGTACAATAGTGCCAAACATAAGGACGAGGTTCACTACATTAGATCTGAGAAGTACTGGAGTCTCCGGACTAATGTAGAACCAAAAAGCACCAAAGCTGACGAAAAGGTATGCAGAAAAGAGACAGCCATGAACAAATGTTTCAACTCCAGGATAAGACTAGTTCATAACCTCCAGGTTGTTTTGAAATAGAAATCGGAATAAGCCCTACAAAGTAACAGCATACAGCGATATTTAACAAGCTGCACACTGCCATTAACTACATCCTGTCCCTTACCACACTCTGTCTTATTTTTCAAGTGCACCAAAAGTCTGAAAATACTATAAGGGCCAAATGGCAACCTGTGTCCACTAACTAAAACATCTGAAAAACTCTTATATAAGCAGATATTTGACCTTACAAATAGATATGGCCTCCTTTGTAATAGCGTTACTGCACTGGGGATAGAGCTTTCACTAAATCCGAGCCAGCAGCATGGAATCAGCTACCCAAAGAAATACATGCTCAATTAACAATGGACAGATTCAAGGCCAAACTGAAGGAAAATCAAATGGAAGAAACTGTATGTAACTGCTATTGTGACACTGGATGACTCTTGCAGACTTACAGAATGACTACAACTGGAATATCTAACAAGTACTACAGATAGGCATCACTCTGCAAGGAGAACACCTCCTGCAAATACTACAAATGGTGTACACGTTTCCACACTGCTTGAAATATTGTGAATATTGATTCTTAATACCTCTTTTGGTGTGTATTTACTTTTGATGCATTTCTGTTCTTAGATAAAAGTGAAAGTAAATCATACATGTATTTACCATAGTTTGTCCTTTGCTTCTGTTGAGGCCCATGTTTTGGCTGAAAAGGGTCAGTTGTCCAGTTCACTTACTAGGTTACCAAATTTCAAGTAAATAAACAAACAAACCAAACTAAATGAATATATTCCTAGCTACAGCATATCTTGCATCAGGAGCAAGGAAAGGGGTAGCTATGGACCAGTTTATTATCAGTCTTAAGCGGATTAAGAGTTTTGCTAGGATGACCACAGAGAAGTCCAACATAGTCAGTTTTACAAAAAATCTTTCAAAAACTGGCAGTAAATCTGATCCTGCCTTCACCAGCTGGTCTTGGATATGTTACAGAAGAATCTGTAGCTGAACAGCTCTGGATCTAAAGGAGAGAATAAACTGCAACTGATCTTTACCTATCTACATTCTTAAGACACAAGGTCTTCTGTTAATCACATCCAGTACTTTTAGATCAAATACACTCTGTCCCTATAAAATGAGAGCACCGTTCTTTAAATATTCACAGTGCTAAACAACATTCCACTACAATGACAGTCACTCCATTAGCAAACTAAACTGTCACAGTAAATGCTCATGGCAAAATATACTATAATCATACTGAGATCTTATCTTACTTACCATTGATAAACACTGGAGGGAAAAATTTGTTTGGAATTAATACTTGCTCCTGGGTTTCCTTGTACCCCTTGTTCTCTTCCTCTGACTTGCTTATTTCTTTGCCTAGCTTCTTTCGGAACAAATTTTCTTCCACTTTTATAAATTCCTGCTACCTCTTCCCATTTTGTCGTAGTCTTCCCACTCTCCTTGTCTGTCTTTTTTTTTCTGGAAGGCTCATAAATTTTCCCAAATTCAATCCCTTTCCTATTTTCTATTCTACAGGCTTTCATTTGCCCACAGTTTTGGCCTTACCTCTGGTCTCCCTCCTTCTAGCCTTTGCTGACCTCCCTCCATTTTTCCCACACTGCACACTTATTTCCAATATAACATTTACTTCTCTGGCCTTTCTGCAGCCCCCCAATCAGTAAAAAGCTCTTCATGTTCTATTATCGAAAGGTACAGACATTTAGAATGCCAACATAAATGTGTACAATTGCCACTTACCTTAATATGAATGTGAAGGATTTCCAAACTGCCACAAACTGGTCTAGAAAAGAGCACAATGGGCTGCTCTATAACTGCATATCTCCCACTATCATGATTTGTCATATAATTGTAAGTTTAATTAAATATTGTTTTTTCATTTTCAAACCATGTTTTAGTGGTGGCGTTCAGTGCAATACCATTCAAAAGCAAAAATGACAATCAATAATTCTACTGTACAAATTCCCAGTGGTTATCACAACCACATAAACTTGGGTATAAGCTGTCTCGATCGTCTCGAATGATAAGAGTATATGGCTGGCGTCGCTGAGAATAACAAAAAGAAATGCAAAATCCAATCATTTTAGAAAGAGTTTTTTTTGACACAGGCTTCTTGCCTGAGTACCTAAAAAAAAAAAAACAACAAACAACTACTGCCTGAAACCCTTAGTCTTAGTCCTCTAGTAAGTAGTAACTAACTGTCTGTGCAAAGTAAAGTAGATCTTTTCTTTTTTTTTTGGGGGTCTGAGACAACAGTTGAGGAATCAAAGGCAGGGGCCACGTGGGTTTTTTATATAAATCTTCAGTAGTGTGTACCAATGTGCTGTGGGCCAATCTGGAGCCATTCTTCATTCTTCAGGTTTGTCCTTGCTTACCTTTTAGAACACCTTTAGCTGTTAGAATTGATAGTGTGAATCTCCAGCTCAAAAACGATACTTCTTCCTGCCTAGAGTGATTGGGACACATGAGGGTAAGCCTCTTGGATCCCAGTCCATCCATCCATCCTTCCTCAGGAGGGAGGGTAAGTTGCAACAATGTGCATCTTGAACTGCCATAGGCACCGGTTGTATGGCCCCTATATGTGTGTCATATATTGATTTGTCTGTGAGCTTCTCTTGTGTTGTGGGGTGAATATCTGGCATGCAGTTCTCTTTGAAAAGTCAGTCTCTTCTCCCTAAGGCTGCTGGCGTGAAAGTGTGCATAGATTTAGCTTTCCTCCATCCAAGATCTTTGACTTAACATGCTAGCTAAATTTCTGATCCCACGTAACCAGGCGTGCCTAGGGACAATTCAGTACCAGTGGCAGCCACCTGGGCCTGCCTGTTCAGACACATGTACCAGATCTTGTAACTCCTTATTCAATACCTTCTGCCAGAGCATCTACCTTAGACTTTTAACTGTGAAAAGAGATTTGATGATATCTCAGCATGTGGAATTGACAATTTAAAGCCCTCATGGCTAAAGCTGAAGAGTATAGACTTTTACTTATCTCTCTATCTGTCTCTTGCTTCTGCTTGCTTGGAACTGGATTTTTATTTTAGCAGCTTATAACTTTACCCCCTTAGGCCCCTGAGTAACTGTCTCTGGATCTGCCTGGGGCTTTTAAATACTTGAAACATCTTCCACCACAGAAAGAACAGTATAGCTAAAAAGGCCTATATGCTGTAAAAAAAAAAAAATCTAAGTCTTTTCCTGAAATCAAATCCTGACCTTGATCTTCCCATAAAAAAAATGCTCCCATGGCATGGAGAGAGAATGAGAATGAAAAAAATCAGAAGGAGAAGCAGAAGAAGGGAGTCAGTCATCCACATCAGAATAAGAATAAAAAAAAACTCATCCTCAATCAAGACTCTCAGAGAATCAGATCATCCAAAATCCAAAAATTCCCAAGAACCTAATCATAGTAATTAAATCTTTCAGCCATAAGCATATATGTCTCTTGGCAGGGCCAGTACTGAGAGAGGGAGGAGCACCAGCTGACAGCTGAACCTGGCCTACTCTTGGAAGAAGCTTAGCGGTAGGGCCAGGCCACCTTAGGCAGAGAGGGGAGAAACAGCTACCTGAGAAGCCCCTTCAGCCTGGCCTACCTCCTGTGAAGACACATCTGTAACAACAAAGAGTCTCCCCTGGGACTCTAAGAAACTTCTGGCCTGGCCTGGGCTCACCGTGCCCAAAGAACCGGCGCTCCCAGGTCGTGGTGGTCGCCTCTAACCTAGGCCTAGGTTTTGTCCTGTCCGGCCTTCTTGAGGTGCATGGAGCGGCGGACGGCATTTGTAATTGCACGCAAATTGCACCTAATGCTCAAGACTAATCTAGCGCAGGTCTCCTCCCGTTAAATCTATGAAACTCGGTTTGGAGAAAAAATCTCAGCGCCAACCTGCACTGTCGCAATTTGCTTCCATCGACCACCAAAAAAGAAAAGACTGAGGATATGGCGTCGTCAATGGATTTTATACCCCCCTGGCGTGGCGGCGTCAGTAATCGCGCCCATGACCGCGCATCAACTATATACTTGGTATTCGGAGAGGAGAGGACAAGCTATGTAAGGACTGTGTAAGGACTGGCAATGAAGAACATACTCTAGTTTCAATTTACTCTCATAATTTTAGATTATACATGTGGTAAATATCAACAAAATATGAACAATTTACTAATTTCTTTCTTCTGATTTCTTCTGGTACTGTACTCCTCTGGGAAAGACAGGACTACCAGGTTTCGAAATGACAGGTGATACATGAATTCAGAGCAATTACAAGCTACCATAATATATGCAGATGTTGCTTTATTCAAGGGGTACACAGGTGTGTTTGGTGAGAATAATGAAGCTAAATAGAAACTTGTGGCGCACTTCATCAATAATGTTTGAATCAGTACAATCCGTCAAAGAGATGATCTGTCTCTGTAACTACTAAATTTAAGTATTTAGAAAAGCCGCGGTGGTACAGCGGTAGCGTTGTTGCCTCACAGCAAGAGGTTCTCCTGTTCGATTCTCGGCTGGAGTGCCTTCTGTGTGGAGTCTGCATGTCCTCCCCGCGGTCGAGTGGCCTCCAAAAGACATGCGTGAATTGGCGTGCCTTTGCTGAAGGTTGGGCATCGGGCTGGCAACTCGGCACCATAAAAATCTACTGCCAGTCATTAGTGGACCGGAGTTCCGCTGTGGAGACCCCTAACCGGGAAAAGCCGAAAAGACAAAACAAGAGAAAATGTTGTCAACATCTGCATTAAGATGCTTGTTTTTTCAACCATTTCTAATGGTAATCCATCAAAAGTTATTAGCATGATGCACTCTGGTTTCTGATGACTGCAGCGGAGGAAGCTATGGTGTTACTTCTAAAACGTTTAGATGAAGTGTGACAAGTGGCCGTATCTGCACGTTGCTGAATGCATCCTATGGATTACAGTAACTTGTTACAAGGTCTGGTCCTGACCATAGCAAAGTCAGACTACTGAAGTATTTCAGTATTACTGTAGCTCTGGTACACAGTGCAAGCAACTGAACAAAGGTGCACAACATATAAGCCCTACTGAATTTCCAGATGAGCAGCAGTGCCTCCCTTTAACAGAGTGAGTACAATGTGCCAGGTTACTGGGACTGACTACACACAATTTATCTAATAACCGACTAGAATGTAAACAGGACAGTGTGATCTACTGTGCTGAAAATCTTAACGCAGTTTTATCTTAAGACTTATTGAAGAAAGCCTTTACTGGGGTTGTGCCCGATACATTCATACATTGGTTTCAAAAGTGAACTTAAGAAAAAGACAAAAGACTATGTTAAAAATATGAGATAATACGGTTATGTTCATCATCGTACAATAACTCATCATTGACTATTTCCAACAGCTTAGTAACTAAACTTACAAGCAATATAGGTCATCAACTTCCTCCTTTGAGAGGGTGTCCCAAGTAACAAACTACTACATAACAAAGCAAACAATTATAAGGGTACTGCAGTGATGTCTTTAGCAACTTTTTTTTTTAAAAATTAAGTTCCTACACTCAGGTGTACATTACTCCTTTTAGATTGCATATTTGATTTACATTTCATCAGCATATCTGACTCGCAGTGTTAGACCTGCCATGCTTGTGACCTATTTTCAGGGAACCAATGCAGTGGTATTTATACAGATGTGTAAATTTGGCCAGAACAGTGATGAAATTCCACTAGTCTTCTTTCTGACAAATGCCAAGATTCTATTACTCCTCTTTCTGCTACGTACTGCGGAATCTGTGGAACATCCACTTAAGCTACAACCAATTCAAGCAGGTGGGACCTTATTTAAGATCTTGTCCAATGAACAGCACTTCAGGAGTGTTACACCCCCCCCCCCCCTTGCTGCAGTATAGTGCCAGTAATGGAAAATGGATCCAAGTACCTGGTGTAGGAATACAATCCACAACATTCTGATCTACTATGCAAAGCAGTGTGTGCAATTTACTAAGCCACTGATACTGTCTGTCAAGACTAAGGTATAAAAATGCTGCAGCAATTTCCAGTTCTTACCATCACTCAAGCTGGGGATGCACCTGCAAACAGCACACTGGCAAGGCTATACAATCATAAATGTGAACACCCCTGGACAGAAAACCCAGGCCTTATCAAAAGCTAAATAAGGTTCTTAAAATATTTATTTATTTACAATTGTTTACCAGGAGTGTCTGAGCCGGAAGGAGCCCATTTTCAGTGGAAGCCCAGGGAGAAAAGCTCCAACAAACATGTCATTACAAAATTCAGTTAATTACAGATATTGTATTAACAAAGGATGGACAGGAATGAAATAAAGAATTTAAACAGTCAGTAATAAACATAACATAAAAACATTACTTGAGTAGAAGTCAGCAGCAATATACAGTGACTAGATTGTACGCTGCAAACTGAAATGTCTAAGAGTAATGAGCTGTAGATAAAATACAAAATAATGTAATATGAAGAAATAATAGAGTTGAGTACAACAGGCAGAGATGGTTATGGATGTGTGTGAGATAATAGTGTTGGCAAGATCAGGTTATGTGGGGTCTAGCGCATGAGCATTGCCATTGAGTAGACAGAGGAAGATGAAGGGCCTTTTTGAAGGAGCTAGCATCCTTAGTGGATCTGAGAGATGGGAGTGAATTCCAACATTTGGCAATGCAGAAGGAGTAAAGCATTTGGCCAGGAGGGAGTGTAGGTTTTTAGATAAGCAAAGCCCGATTTTCTGATCTGAGGGGTCTACTTTGGTGGTATTGTGTTAAAATGGAACAGAGAGATGGGCAGTCGAAAGGTTTATAGATGATTTTGTAAGCTATAGTTAGTTGTTGGTAGATAAGGTATTGTGGTAGTTTGAGCCATTTGAGCGCATGTAGTGAGGAGCAGTGGTGGGAGGAATATATGGCATTATTTGCAAATTTGGCGATTTTATTATAGCAGGTTTCCATTTTGGCTTTTAGGGAGGTTTGTATGTTGGTGAGGAGATATAATAGAGATGGTAGTAAGGCAGAGGCACGGGTTTGCTTAGTGGAAGGGTTTAAGAAGTATTTGTGTCTATAGAGGGTTCCAGGTTTTTGGTAGGTCTTCCTGATACTGTTGTGAATGTGATGGTCAAAGGCTATGTTTTCATACATGGTAACACCTATTAATTCTGTGTGTGGGACTACTTCTAGCACAGTTTTGTTAAGTGAATATATTGTAAAGTCTGGATTGTTTATTGGGTTGGTTTTCCTAGGGGTGAAAAAAAAGTTGTTTATTTTTGTTGATTGTTAATCATCTAAGTTTCAGTGGATGAGAATGCTTGCTGTGTAAGTAATTCGGGTGTGGTATTGGCAGTACATATTACATTTGAGTTGTCTACGTACTGGATAACAGAGTTGTTGCTAACACAAGAGTGAAAGTCATTAATGAAAATACTGAAGAGTAGAGGCCCTAATATGGATCCTTGAAGAACGCCTGTGGGAGTATGTAAGAATGGTGAGAAGGAGTTTGGCCATTTAGTGGATTGTTGTCTATTGGACAGATAGTTGGTGAACCACAGTAAAGTTGGGGGGGAGGGACAAACCCAGTGTGGAAAGCTTTGAGAGAAGGGAGTGGGAGATGGTATCAAAAGCCCTAGGTCAAGGAAAAGGAAGGAAACTAGCTTGCCTTCATTACCAGCTTGATTAACTGTATTTATGAATGATAAGAGAGCAGTAGTGGTACTGTGGGAAGGGCTAAAATCATGCTGACAGGGAGACAATAGATGGTTTTTCAGTACATAGTGTTGAAGCTGGATGTGAATGCATTTTTCTAGGATTTTTGAGATAGGAGCAGTATAGCAATGTGACGGAAATTGGAGGTATCTGTACAATTGTCATCTTTATGTAGGGTGAGGATATATGCTTTTGTCCAGATGACAGGTAGGTATGTAGGATTCCTGTATTGATTTATTTAAGAGTATACTAATGGGATAGGAGATAATCCTAGCTGACATTTTAAGGTACTCTGGGGTAGGTTGTCAGGGGGGCAGCTACCTGGTTTAAGTTTGAGGAGAAGTTTAGTTATGATGGTAGTAAGTATGAGGGAGAGAGAGAGAGAGAAAGTGGTTGTGGGAGAGTTAGCTGGGGGTTGTGAGGAGGGCAGTGGTCAGAACAGGGATGTGGAGGAGGGAAGGAGGCAGTGAGTTTTGCTATTGTTTCTACTAAGTACAAAGTTAAAGACAGTGGCAATTTCTAAGGTGTTTTATTGGGATGTGGACAGGAGTTGTTCTTTGTGCCACGGTTTAATAGAAAGGAAATTGAGCACCAGAATCATTTTGGATTTAGTTTAAAGTTTTGCTGTAGGTCAATGTAATGATTTTTTTGTCACTAATGACTAGGTGCTTAACTTGGTTATGAAGCTGCCTGTACTGTTGGAGGTCAGAAGGATTTTTAGTTCTATGCCATGTTTTCCAGGTTCTATCCCCGATGACCATGAGCTGGCTGGTACTTCTAGATAGCCAGGTGATGTGTTTGGATTTTACTCTTTTATGGAGAAGAGGGGCTAGGTCATTTAAAACTTTTAGGAATGTTGAATTAAAGAATTCAACTACTTTGTCTAATGGGTCTTCAATGCATCCCAGTTGATGGAGTACAGGTGGTCGTTGAAAAAAGCAGGGTTGAAATGAGTTAGAGTTCTGATTAATTTGTAATGATGTAGGTTGGGTAGGAGGGAGGTTTTGCATATAGCGTAGGCAGGTTGGTGGTCGCTGATGTTGCAAGGAAGGGTGCCTGCTTTGGAAAATTTTATGCTGTCAGAAACTATGATCCAAACTATGACGGAGCCATCATTATTGGTTTTAGCTGGTCTAGTTATATCTATGATTATTTGGGTAAAGTTATAGAAACAGATGCTAGGAGGTGAGGGGAAGTTTAATTAGTCAAGCCACTTTATGTTGACATCGTTAAGTATGATTGTTTCATTGTTAATATTTGTAGAAATCCAGGCTAGGATTTCCTCAAGAAGGGGAATATTGTTGCCTGGTGGAAGGTATAAGGTTATTATACATATATAAACACATATATAAGTAGAAATACCGAGAACTCAGAAATCTGCAACGGTGCAGTGATGGTTGAATAGCCCATTTCAGGGAAAAGGACTAAGCTCCACAGAAGTAGCCATCTCAAATTGTAGATGCAACAATATTTTTGTTTTGTATTTGGGGCCCCAAGTAGGACAGTGAAGAACAGAGCTGGAGGATTCTCTTTAAATTTTGTTTCATCGCTGTACAATGAGTCTTACGCCACAGTCCCCCCAAATTTATTTTTTTATTTTTATTTTATTTTACATTTGTTGACCGGGATAGTCTGACTGGATGAATGTCTATTTTCAGCGGAGGCCCGGGGAGAAAAGCTGCAAGGGTAAGCAGATACAGCATTACATAATACCAGCATTACATATTACAAACAGACTATTTACAGAGATTACATAAGTAAGCAAGTTAAACAAGTTCCACAAGTTACAGTTGATCCTGAGCACAAGTCAGGATTAAATTACACAGTAAACTGGTTAACAGATTTTTTACACATTCTAGAGAGTTAGCCAGGCTTGATACATTGACATAGCCAGTTAAGTGACAAATGTTGTTAGAGTCTAGTTTTAAATTGACCTAAGGTGGAAAGTAAAGTAATATCAGCTGGAAGAGAGTTCCAGGATCTACTTACAGAGCTTGCAAAGAGAGAATCACCGGCTGTGTTATTAATTTTGCTAGTCTGAATTAGTAGTTTGTTAGAGGATCGAAGCGGTCTAGGATTGTTATAGGGTGATAATATTTTTAAGTGCAGGAGTATTGTCCGGATTATAGAGGATTTTATAGGCCATAATCAGTTGGTTATACTGGATTAGGCTGGGTAGTTCAAGCCACCCAAGCTGATTTAGATTGATGCAATGATGTGTCCTAAAAGGCAGCCCAGTGGCAAACCTGGCAATGTGGTTGTAGCAAATTGAGAGTTTGTTAAGGACAGTCTTGTTTAAATTAGAGAGTAGAGGGGATGCATACAGAAGGGTTGAAAGAAGGTGAGAGCGAGCTATGGCAATTTTAGCTGGAGGGGTTAGGAAGGCTTTTATTCTGTAAAGTGACCCTAGTTTTTTTATTGATGGTTTTGATAGTTTGGTTAACATGTAGGTCAAATTTTAGATTATTGTCTATGATGACACCTAATAGTTTTGTAGATGGGTCAGGGGAGATTATTGTGCCATCATTTGATTTTATATGTGTTGGTGAAAATAACAGCATTTTAGTTTTTTTGGGATTTAGGATCAGACTATGTTCAGAAAGCCAGTTTTCTATTGTATTAAAGGTGGTCTGGGTAGCTGACCATAACTCTACTGGAGATGTGGCTGAGCAAATCAGAGTAGAGTCATCAGCATATTGGATACAGTTTTGGGATGACAGTATAAAGGTTGTTAATGATGGAGAACAGCAAGGGCCCTAGTATAGAGCCTTGTGGTACTCCAAGGGTGTTAGGTAGAAGGTTAGAGAGTTTGTTCTGCCAGAGGACAGCCTGCTGTCAACCATTCAGGTAGGATTGAAACCATTGGAAGGCTCCAGTATCTAGACAGAATGTTTGCAGGGTGTGGATTAACAATTGGTGATCAACCATTTCAAATGCCTTGGAAAGATCCAAAAAGAGGGCTGAGGATATATAATTATATATGTGATTATGGTTTATGGTGTTAGTAAAGGCTAGGAGGGCTGAGGTAGTGCTGTGATGAGGACGGAAGCCATGCTGACTGTCTGCCATAAGGCGATTTTGGATTAGGTGGTGCATGAGTTGTCTATGAATACATTTTTCCATAATCTTTGCAAGTGGAGAGAGTATAGCTATTGGCCTATAATTGGAGAATTCAGTAGAGCTGCCTCCTTTGTGAAGTGAGATTATATGGGTTATTTTCCAGATGGTGGGAATTTTAGCTTCTACTATGGTTCGATTGATTAGTATTGAGACGGGATAAGCAATAGCATCAGCTGATTTTTGTAGGTACTTGGCAGGGAGTTGATCAGCAGAAAGTGTAGTGGGTTTTAATTTTTTGATCAAAGTATGGATAAGTGAAGTGGCGACTGGTTGGAAGCTGAACGCAACTAAGTTTCTAGGGGTGCTACTTTCAGGACCAGGGGAGCTAGGAGGTAGTTGGCTACCTAGGGCTTGAATTGTCTCAGTAAAGAATTGGTTAAAACTATCAGAAACATCTTCAGGGGTTTTATCAATAGTAGTAGCAGGGATTGGGGTTGAAGTTTGTCCAAGATGTAGTAGATTATTTAAATCTGCCCAAAACTTCTGAGGGTTATTTTGATTTACTGTCTGTAAATTACAGAAGTATTGTTTTTTGTCTTGTAAAATTGATTTTTTGGTTTCGTTCCTGGATTGCCTGTATTTAATGTGATCTTGAGGGTTTTTAGAAGAACGCCATAAAGCCCATGTTTTGTTTCGAAGGGTAATTTTGAGTTTAGACTATAGAAAGCTATGGTGCAGTTTTTGCCTTGGTTCTCTGAACGAACAGGTGCATGCAAATCAAGGATCTCAAGGAAATTGTTGTTAAAGTATGCTACTGCTTCCTCTAAGGGGAGGTGTTTTAGAATAGACCATTTACATGAGTTTAGTTCTTGTTGGAATTTGGCATGGTCAAAATTTTTATTGTTTCTAACCTTTCTGAGTAAGGGTTGTTGGGAATTAATGGTTTTGTGCTTAATTACATATGTGAGAAGGTGATCACTTAGGCCATTAAGGACGGTACCAGAGGTGTACAGTTGGAGGTGACTGTTTATGAGTACCCAGTCAAGTATACTTTCTTTTTGTTTG
The DNA here is from genome assembly GCF_019279795.1 of Protopterus annectens. Classification (NCBI taxonomy): domain Eukaryota; kingdom Metazoa; phylum Chordata; order Ceratodontiformes; family Protopteridae; genus Protopterus; species Protopterus annectens. The sequence continues at coordinate 831,737,692 of NC_056748.1, read as the reverse complement.
GGTTTACCTATCCTGGTAGGGGTGGATATGATTTGTGTAAATGCATGCAGGTTAATATGGGTGGTTGGGGATTCTGAGGAACAGGTGTCCCAGTCTATGTTAAGTTCTCCAAGTAGTAGGGTTTCTTGGGGGTAGTGACATGATAGCCAGTGCAGGATATCTTCAAATGTAGATATATTGTTACCTGGGGGAATGTACATACAGATGATATTAATGCATTTATTTTTATTAAATTGCAATTTGGTGGCAAGAATCTGAGTTATTAATCTGAGGAGGTTGTATTACATCTATGGTGACATTCAACTCAGATTTATAGAGTACAGCTTCCCCACCCCCCTTCCACGAAGCACGAGCCAGCCTCTGTATGTTGTACCCAGGTGGTAACACTTCACTGTCTTTAGTGTTAGGTTTTAACCAGGTTTCAGATAAACAGAGAATCTCAGGGGAGTGGACATCCAGAAGTGCATGCAATTCATGTACCTTGTTATTAATGCTTCTAATATTGAGATGACAGACTAGCAGAGAGTTAGTTGGCCTATTAATTGTAGGTTTGTAGCTTAGATTACAAGTAGAGGGGGTATGTGTATCTAAAGTAAGTGGGCCAGGGTTGGGGTGAATATCACCGCCAAGTACTAGGTTGAGTCTATACTTGGTGATGAACTTCAGGAATTTGTTTATTAGTTTGTGGTAGTGTTTGGATCTAGAGCTAATGTGCCTGGGGTTGAGATGTTGATAGACTGAACAAGATGTTGGATAGGATCTGGTACTGTAAGTATGGTTGAAGGTGGAAGGATTTACAGCTGGGGTGATGGTATGGCCTTTTGGGACCTGAAATCCCGTGAAAAACTGGTTTTCATACAAGGTAAGGAGGTATGGTGTGAACAAGAGGGGTAGTAAAGAGGAGTATATCATTATATGTGATTCAGATAGTGAGTTAAGGAACTGTTTTACCTGGTGATGCAACACCAGAAGATAGAGTGGTGTGGTAAAGGTACTGGAAGGGGGATGGGAGAATGCCAGATGAAAGCTAATAGGTGCTTTTAAAATATAGGTAGTAAAATGGGGGTGGGTGGAATTATCCCAGATGAAAGCAGATAGGATCTAAAAAGTGGGGGAGTGGCTATAGTACTATAAATCTAGAGGTACTGGAGGCAGGAGGGAATTGGAGGCAGGGAGGGGAGCAAAGAGAGCCTGAGCGTAGAGGCTTAACGTAAGGGCTATTGCAGTTTACAAGGTTTCCTAAGGTTTCCTAAAGCTATAAGGCAAGTATTACAGCTCTTAATGTAAGAGTCAATTTACTTCAGTTACAGGGGAAGGAGGCAACCACGTAGAAACAAAGAGCCCTATGGCTGACCAATATGGTGACCTGCTTAATTACAAAGCACTGTAAGTGAAAGCTTAACAAACCTACTCTGTTTAAATGTTGAGAGAAACTGATTGCAGTCCTGTAGACACCGTTTTGTAGGGAACTGTAGGGTTCAACTAGGAAAAGAGAAAAGCAGAGATTCTAGGGTAAGCATGAAGGCAACAACAGGCAGTTATTATATAATAATGCATTCAGAAAGGTTTGGTGGTGGGGGGGTAAAGTAGCATACTTAAGAATGAACTAAGATTTATAGCTAAGAAACCCAAGCAAGAGAGCAATGCAGTAAATAAACACTTGCCAGATTTTAAAGATATACCAGAAAAACTAAATCAATTATTCACAATTGTACAACTGGAAAATTGCCAGTAAAAGCACTTCAGGTACACCTAGCCCAAGTTATTCAAGTCATAAAAGCACTTCAATGTGTGTGTGCAATTTAAACATTAAAAAACACATGCAGCAAGGAGGAGCTCTGATTATACACTTTCTCTAGGTACAGGTTCAGTTTAAACACAAATATTACCACAGAAATTCAATAAAGTCACTAGCAACTTATAGAGCCTCTGAAAAAAATAGAGCAGTCTGTGCAGAACCAGAATTTAGCAGCAGGTCATTCAGTTACACAAAAAACAGTAAAAGATCCATACAATGAAGAAACTTTACACCAAGTCACACCAGGTCAGCCAGTAGCAGGGCTATTGCAGTTTACAAGGTTTCCTAAGGTGTCCTAAAGCTATAAGGTAAGTATTACAGCTCTTAATGTAAGAGTCAATTTACTTCAGTTACAGGGGAAGGAGGCAACCACTCAAGTAGAAACAAAGAGCCCTATGGCTGACCAATATGGTGATCTGCTTAATTACAAAGCACTGTAAGTGAAAGCTTAACAAATGCTTTTTGTGTGTGTAACCTACTCTGTTTAAATGTTGAGAGAAACTGATTGCAGTCCTGTAGACACTGTTTTGGTTCAATCTGTTTAAATGTAGAGAGAAACTGATTGCAGTCCTGTAGACACCGTTTTGTAGGGAACTGTAGGGTTCAAACTAAGTCACACCAGGTCAGCCAAGGGGGGGAAGAGAGAGGGAAATCCTAAGCAATGATGCCTGTACTGTACTACAAATTAATTGTACTTTAGTGGAGAAATAACTGTGGTGAAGATAAACCCGAATTCAGGGCTTCCTGGAAGCTTCCGGGACCTTTGAATTCTTCCTAGGAAGATCTGGCAACCCTCAAGGTCCTTGGGTGTCTCACCATCTTTGTTAGCGGTCAGTGCCAAAATTAGGTTCATCATCCTCTCCCTATTGTAATTCCAATACTTGTAAATGCAAGTGCCAAAATTATGAAGAAAAAAAAAACCTAACAGCAACTGATCCCTTTTAACCTTATCTTTTTGCAGGGGGTCAAGCCCTCCAGCATACCCCTGCCACACACACACACACACACACACACGCGCACACACACACACACACACACACACACACACACACACACGTATGTATCTATATCATAATCACAAAATGTTAATACTTTAAATCGTAAAACATCCAGACAAAAACACAAATTGTGAAAATCACAAATGAGCAGGTCGAATATCGAATAGCACAACATCGAAGGTAAGTACTGCAGAATATGGGGGTTGTGTGCCTGTGTTACACATCTGTCAATTCTACTACTGGAAAATGCTGGAATAAAAATATCCCTCTTAGAAAAATCTCTCTACCATTGTGCAGTGTAGAAAGCTTTTCAACATAAATCACATTAACTATAACTGGTCTAGAAGAACTGGAAACATTTCCATGAAAGGAAAGCCTCTAATTCCAACTTCGTCTACAGCTATATACTCGCTTACACACCTGAGTTCAGGCTGAGCCAATTTTCTTAAAGTTTCTTAAAGAGGGCATGGATACTGGGAAGCAGAGATAGTACTTGCCATTTCTTTGTAGGACAGAAGGAGATATATCTCCCCTCCCCTACTTTGCTTCCCACAGCTACCACTTCTCTATGCTGGTTTCTTTTTTTTTTTTTTTTTCAAAACAAGTTTATTGTTTTAACATATAAGAGAAATATCATAACAATTTTATACAAACAATTAAAAATAGGTATTATAATAATATTCAACAAAACAACTAAAGTATTTACAAAGACATCCACTACAATCAGATCAATTAATTAAACTAAAATACTGTGCTATTGAAATTAGAATTTTTTTAACAAATTTTGTAAATTATCCCATACAATAAAATGTGATGTTTTTCTAGTTGTTCTCATTCTAATTGTGCTTATTTCCATATGGCACATTATATTCATAACATTTTTAAATTCATTGAACGAAGGAGGTGTATCTGAAATCCAATTTCTAGTTATTATTTTCCTAGCCACTGCTAGGATAGACCATAACAAGGGAAGCTTAATCTTTTAACACATTGAGGTACAGGTGTGTTGAATAATATAAGAGACTTAGAAATAATGAAATTATCTGTAAAAAGAGCCTGCAAAATTCATTAATTGACTTCCAGTATTCTTTCAACTTCATACAGTCATAAAACATATGAGCCCAGTCAGCATTAATTTCTACATTACATCTCTTACATAGATTATCTTTATTATTAATTTTATTCATCATCAAAGGTGTATAAAAAGATCTATGTAAAATTTCCATGTATAAAGTCTCCAGACAATGGAAGATGTAGTTCTATAAGCAGATTCCAATATATATTGTTTATCTTGTTGAGTTGGTGGGTCCCCATTAATAGAGGTGAAATAATTCCAGTATGAATCTACATTGTAAAAAGTTTCTTGTCTGATAATTTTATGTATATATGAAAGTTTACCTTTATCAGAAACTTTATGCTGTAAATTTATTATCAAGTAATCAATCAATCAGTTTTGGAATAGATTCTTTAACTGTTATAGACATTAGATCTATTCTATCAATGAGATGTTGTCTAAAGATCTGAACCTCTAACCAGCAAGTTTCTCTTAGATCAAATTCTTGTTTTAAGAAATCTAGATTTTTAACTTTATCAGATATCAGCTGATACCAGTACTTTAGATTATTATCTATAGCTAAATGAGCTCCTTCAGAAGTAGATGACATAAGCATACGGAATACAATAAAATTCCATTCCCTATACTTAGGGTGCATGAATATGATAACTAATAATAATATTTAATGGGTAACAGACCATATGTTTAGGTGTAATAGGTGAAGTACAAAATTCCTTTAGCAACCACAACATGGAGTTATTTATAATCATATTTTTATGTGTTAAGGAGATTTTCATGAAGTGCATACTAATTAGCTCCCAATAATCTTTCCATTTTGACATATGACCGATCTATTAATAAAGTAATAACTTTTATAATAGAAGAGATAATATATAAATTAAAGTCTGGAAAAGAAATACCCCTTGAGACCAGCTATTAGTATGTTTCTTTAATGCAATCCTAGGTCTATTAGGTGCCCATAAGAAATTTAACATTAGTGTATTCAGTTTCTTGATAGTTATTTTTGTAGGTGAAAGTATTATTGATTGTATTAAGTATAAAATCTTGGGGAAAATTATCATTTTAATAATTGTAAGTCTCTCCTCCATAGTAAAAACATATTATTCCAGGTATTAAAAGATTTTGTATATTAAGAAAACAGGTATTATAGTTATTATATATAATAGATTCAATATCTTTAGATAGTATTATACCTAAATAAGTTATCTGACCTGAGTTATATTTAGTAAAATCACTAATGAGAGTATTTTTGTATATATAGGTAGTATTTTAGTTTTTCTTCATTGAATATTAAACCAGAAATACTTTTAAAATTCATCATTTTATCAAATAAAGACTGCATAGAAGAATTAGATCCTGCTGATGTAATTAGAACATCATCTGCAAAAGTTGAATTTTTGATGTTGTATTTTCTTCTATTTCAAAACCCTCTATGTCAGTACTGTTTCTAATCAAATTAGCCCAAGGCTCCATTACTAAAGTGAATAATAGTGGAGAAAGTGGACATCCTTGCTTTGTACCTTTAAGAATGGGTATTTTTGTGAAATATATGTTCCTACCTTAATATAAGCCAGCCCTTTGTATAAATGCTCAATTAAATTTACAAATGCATCAGAGAAATTTGTGCATTTCAGTAAGGTAAACAGATAGTCCCAACTTACTGAATCAAATGCTGAACCTATATCAAGACTAATAAGTGTTAAATCTTTCTTTTTCCTATTTGCAAAATCAATTAATGTTAAAGTTCTTCTTATATTATCAAAAGTATTTCTATTTACAATGAAGCCTGTCTGATCTATGTCTATAATGCCGTGGATAATTGTCTTCAATCTATCAGCAAAAATACTCAAACATTTTATAATCAACATTAAGTAATGAGATGGGTCGATATGAAGAACATCTAGTTGGATCTTTATTAGGTTTTAAAATTGGTGAAATAAATGTATATTGCCAAGATGGGGGGGTTATTAACTCAGTTTGGGCCAGAATAAAAACCTTATGTATTAATGAATATGTAGTTTTAGAAAGGATTTTATATATCTCTGGTATAATACCATCATTACCCGGTGCTTTGTTTGATTTAAGCTTATTTATTTGTGTAATAACTTTTGTATATGAAATACTCTTGTCCAATAGTTTAATCTGTTGTTTATTAAGCTTTTATTCATGTTTGTGGTTATAAACTCCTTTATTTTATCTTTAGGTTCCATGTTAATGTTGTTATGGTTAATCTTGTGAAAGTGATTTCTAAATTCCAGTATTTCTGGTATACTAGAAACATTCTTCTTTTCCTTAGAGAAAAGATTTCTTTGATATGGTTTTGTTTATTCAATCTTTTGTTTTATTTTTGAGTCTATGTAAGTATTTGGGGCTTATTGAATAAGACAAAACTTGTATTTCTCTAAAGTTATTTTAACTTTATGAGTTAGAATTTCTTTGTATTTCTCATTTAGTTTGTTTATTTCTTCAATAACTTTCTTGTCCATAATATTTTCTTTATTATTATGTTTATAAGAGTCCAGTTTACTTTGAATATCTAACAATTCCTTATCCCAAGATTTCCTTTTGTTATTATACCATCTGATACTTTGTCCATATAGATATGATTTTAAGGCATCCCAAACATAGACAATGGAGACTTCAGGAGTATTATTTATGTCTAGAAAATGTTGTACTTCTGAAAGTATATATTCTTTATAGTCTTTTAGCTGAGTTAAGTATGCTGGTTTCCTTTTGATCGGAACATTATGAGTATTTTTTATCACAAACAATTGAGTTATGATCAGATATAGGACATGAAATGATTTTGGAATTAATTAAATCTGTTACCATCTGGTTAGAAATAAAGACCCTATCTATTTTTGAATAAGTTTTGTATCTGTTAGAAAAAAAGGTGTATGGTAATGATTTTGACTATCTGATTATTAATATCATTCAAATGATAAGAATTAGCAAAATCATTTAAATGTTTTGCATTAGATGTAATTCTTCTTTTCTTTATAGTGGTAGTATCACTTTCATGTAGTATACAATTAAAATCACCAGCTAAAATAATATCCCCTACAGAGAATGATATGATCTTATCAATATGATGTTTCACTGTATTAATACCAATTCCAGGTATCCAATATACATTAATTAAAGTGCAAGTCTTCCCATTAATTTGTATTGTAACCATACAAAACATTCCTTTGTCATCCTGATAAGACTTAATGGTTTTAGGAATGGGCATACTTTTATTCCATAAAATAGCCACTCCTCTTTTTTTCTGAGTGTGCTCTGAACCAATACTGTATACTTATTAGTGGCTAGTTTATCAATATCTTTTTTCAAGAGATGGGTTTCTTGCAGGAAGACTAGATTGGCCTTGTGTAGATTAATGTATCTTATTAGGCTTGCCCTTTTACACGGATTATTCAATCCATTAATGTTTAAAGAAATTCCTTTTAAAGATGTCATTTGGCATTTTTAAAACTCAAGAATCTTATGATCGAAATAACAAATAACAAGATAAATAATGTTACATCTCCTCTTTTAGGTGTACCTTTAAACATAGCTGTATTTATTAAATCTCTTATGGGATTTTGTATAGGATTCAATTTTGTTTGTAGTGACAATGAGTGTACAAAATATATTGTGGATGTCAAAACTATATACATATAACAATGAACAAGTGAAAATAATGTAAGGATTAAACCTTGCATCCCGCCTGAGTTGAAAACTCCAACTTAGAGCAGTATTTACTACTCAAGTTAACCCCTACCCTAAGCAGCAGTACCTCAGCTACCACCTTATCAATTTAATACTAGTTATATTTAACTGAGGTTAACAGTTTTCAATTCAATTATCTATCAAGACAAAACTACACATTTGGTAAAACAGCATCATATAAACTAAAATAAACTTTTTTTTTTTTTTTTTAAAAACTGTTCATACTATTATATATATCTATGTAATATATAACACTTGTATTCTAATAGCATTCAAATAATCTTAATATTAGAAATCAAGAGGAGAGAAAATTATGTTCTAACATTCATTTAAATCAAAACTTTGGCTAATATGATTCAGACATTACATGCATTAAGATGCATCTATTTTCTGTCATGTGAATTCTATCAACAGCTTCCAAAAAAATCTTGAATTGTTTGTATATGAGCATTTACTTAAACTCATTATTGTCAATAGAGTAAAATACTGTATTCATAAAAATTATTATAAATCATATTGCATAGTTATGCAGATTCTCAGAAACACCTGCGTTATTACCTAAAAAAAAAGCCATCACACACATAAACACAGACACACACACATACATATACACACATACCCACACACACATACATATACACATACACATATATACATACATACACACACACACACACGCACACATATATACACATATATCTGATCTCACCCCTGCAGAGCACCATCCCACTTGCCGTCCCCAGAACAAATCTGTCCGCTTCACACAAAATAATGCACAGCAAACACACACTAGCAACCAGATTTTACAATCATGCTAACCTACTGCTTTAAAATATATCACATGACATTTCTTCCAGAATAGAGTTATAAGATTATTTATGCTTGTCAATCAGATGAATTAAATGAGTTATAGTAAAGTATATGTTTGGGACACTTTAACACAGATTATTATGCTACTGTTAAGTAGATTTTCAAAAACATTTAAATAAATGTTTCATTTTCTATGCCTTCTAAAATAAGATATTTACTTGCTACAAGAAACTACATCATCTAAACTCATCATAACTGACACATTTTATGAATAGAGTATTTTTCCTGAATCTGTGGTGTGTCAGTGTGATAACCTTGTCAATGTTTATACTAACTGCTTTCAGTTTCTCTGTGAAAATTCTGTGAGTGAAGCTTCTGAGGAAACTCATGGACACTGTGCATGAGACAGCCCACATCCCAGATTGTCTCCCTTAACATTTTGGGAAACTTATTAAAACTTGTGGCAAACATTCATTTTGTCAATACAGTAAAACATTGTATTCACAGAAATCATTACAAATCATATTGGATAGCCATGCAGACTCTCAAAAAAAAAAAACATCACACTCACACACACACACATATATATATATATATATATATATATATATATATATATATATGTATATATATATCTGATCTCACTGAGTTGTGTCCCTGCAGAGCACCATCCCACTTGCTGTCCCCAGAATAAATCTGTCTGCTTTATACAAAACAATGCACAGCAAACACATATTGGTAACCAGATTTTACAATCATGCTAACCTACTGCTTTAAAATATATCACATGACATTTCTTCCAGAATAGAGTTATAAGATTATTTATGTTTGTCAATCAGATGAATTAAATGAGTTATAGTAAAGTATATGTTTGGAACACAAATTTTTAACACAGATTATTATGCTGCTGTTAAGTAGATTTTCAAAAACATTTAAATAAATGTTTCATTTTTATGCCTTCTAAAATAAGACATTTACTTACTACAAGAAACTACATCATTTAAACTCATTATAACTGACATATTTTATGAACAGAGTATTTTTCCTGAATCTGTGGTGTGTCAGTGTGATAACCTTGTCAATGTTTATACTAACTGCTTTCAGTTTCTCTGTGAGAATTCTGTGATTTGAAGATTCTGAGGTAACTCAAGGACATTGTGCATAAGACAGCCCACATCCCAGATTATCTCTTAACATTTTGGCGGAAACTTATTAAAACTAGTGACAAACATTCATTTAGCAGTGTAAATGCATCTAAACATGACAGAACCTCCACAATGTATTCCACAGATCATCACAGCCTCTATGCAAGTGAAATTAAACTCAAAATTACCAACAAGCAATAAAACTCAGCATTCTTCTCCCAACTCAATTTTCATACAAATCCTATTATTCACTGTGCCCACACAGTCAAAAACATTTCTATATATTAATAAAGAAAAGAAAAGAGAGTAGAAAATAAAAGGGAGTGAGGCAGAAATAAAAATGTAAGAGAAAGCTGTAAGAAATATATACAATGGAATGTTACTTACTGTTTATATTAATAGAGTTAAAAATAAAACATATTATTTACTCTTATTTAGTTCTGATTATTATTAGTTAAAGCATGACAGATTATTTACAAACAAGCATAAGCAGTATAATCAAGAAAGTATAATTAGAAATAGCATTTGAAGAACTTATAAACTTTTACAAGAAATAAATATGTTATTATTCTATTAATGATATTTTCATTACTGTTCTCTCCTGCCCTCCCCACCCTTTACCCACTACATAATCTAAATAGAATGTCATTGTTTAAACAAAGAAAATAATAAAAGAAGAAGGAAAAAAAGATAAAGATAAAAAATGTATCAAATTACTAACCTTACTTTTTTCAGAAAGGAAAACAAATAGAGTCACAGCCTGCCATTAAATCCTCAGGCATTTTGACTGGTTATGAAACAAAACATTTCTTTGCACATAGAGAATAACTTTGATTAAATCTTTTCCAAAATATTTGTGGCTTTCTGGAAATGCAGGAACTATATTCAAAAGATTAATAATGAACTAAAATGATGAGAGAGAAAAACATATAACAAATCATTTGTTTTTAGTCTCTTCTTCTTCTCTGAAGTCTTCCACGAAGCTTCAGTTGCCAACTTTAATGAAGAACTAGCCCATTCCATTTCTTCTATTTTATCCAAAATCCTTTTTCTTTGACAAACAGTAAAGCAGAGTCTAAATCATCAAGACCTTAGGACCATCAGGAAGGAAGATTTTAAGCTTGGCAGGAAACAGAAGGTATGTTTTAAACTGTGCTTTTTAAGCTCCCTTATTAGTGGCAGAAAAACTTTTCTTTTAGCAATTACCATGGAAGAATAGTCATTGTCAAAACGCACAGTTGTCTCATTAAACTTAACAGGAGCTTTAGCCCAAGCAGATTTAAGAACCATCTCTTTATCAAAAGATGATAGAAATCTAACTATAACTGATCTAGGATAGTTTTTGTTAGAGTTAGTATTAGCTATAGATCTATGTGCTCTTTCGATACCAAAAGAGAATGCTTCTGGTAAATCTAAAGTTTTAGGGAGCCATGTTGTTAAAAAGAAGTAATATTGTTACCTTCAATATTTTCTGGCAGTCCAAAAATCCTAATGTTATTGCGCCTAGATCTATTTTCCAGGTCATCCAGCTTTGTTTGTAAATGTGTATTTTGTTTCAGCAGAAACTCAATGTTGATTTCCTCTTCTTGTATTTTATTTTCCATGTCATTCACAGCTTCTTCTATGCCTGTCATCTGGATCTTCTGTTGTTGCAGGTCCATATGTAACAAGTCTATTTGTTTTGTAGTTTTTTCTATGAAAGTGTCTATTTTAGTATCCATTTTATCCATCTTAGCAGTAAGTTGCTGGACTATAATTATCAGAGACTGAAGTTCTTTCTTGATGCTGGAGTCTTGAGAATTTGTCTTACTGGAACTCATTTCAGACTGATAAACTGACAGGAAAATTTCCAAAGTAATTTCTGACAGGAATATTATTAAGATTTTTTTAGATATAGTTCAAGAACTATATAAAACAAACATATTTAGAAAGAAAATTACTTCAAGAATTAATTTTTTAAGTAATTAATTCCTGTCAATGTAATGAAATTGGTGGAGCTGAAGAAATCTGCTGCTATCCTGTGTTCATCCTTGGCCACGCCCCCTGCTGGTTTCTTTTTGAAGGCTCTCTTCTTACTAAACGTATATACTTTTGATTGTTTTGGAGGGCCTTTTCTACTTTATCTTGGAAGAGGTGTATGAAATAACTTTATCCATTATCTCCCCCTTCCCCCTTCTCAACTTTTATAAATCGCTTGAGAAGACGACAAACACGTTTTATGCAGAACAGCATCCAAAAACTGTCATTTAACATGCAGTGGCACGGGCTGTAACCCTAGCTAAGCATTCTTGCTTATAACTTCTTGTCACTGCTCCTCTGCAGCAAGCATCAGCCGCTTCACCTCTGCACTTGATGATATGCTTACTCACTACGAATGCTATTTGGATTAGCTTGCATCTCTATCCCTTCTGATAGCTCAGGAGTCTGATAACAGTGGGCAGCTATCTTAGCCCTGCATTATCAGCGTTTATGTGGTCTAAACTTCTCACTTGGTTTGCCCTTTAAAGGGTTAAAGGTCTTAGAAGGAAATCTGGACAAAGTAATTTCAAATCAGCTGACAGACTGGGCTACAGCTCTCAATTAAAACCTGGGGTAAATCAACATTAAAAGAAAAACTACCAGGGAGCTATGGGTACAGGAGTGCCATATACGGACCATAAGTGATATGTACATCCCAAAGGTGGAACCTCTAAATTTCAAAGAGTCATGTAAAAGGACACGGAAGGAAGCATCCAAGCATTCCACCTTCTGCAGTCTGCCCCTAGATACAAGATAAATGTTTCTACCCAATGTTGGTAGTAAACATGGTGAAGTTATTTCACTAAGGACAAATAAATTATATATCACTAACAAGATAACAAGAGATTTTTAAATGATTAAAGGCTCCTCCCAACCCCACACCACAGTCAAGCCCTAGATCCTCTACAAGCTCATTTGTTCCTACCAAGCCTTACTACCTTAGGACACATGGAGGAGAAAACTGGGGCTCATGGCTGTTTTCCAGCAGAGATAAGGAGCGTTCTATATGCTCACAACATCCTGCTGCAGGACAGAAAGACAGTCTAATACCTAATGTACTCAACAAAGTGAAAGTGCACTCTGCTGCACACCAGTAACTTTCAACTATAGCAGGGGGTTCAAAGTTAAACGTTTGTGTACGTTCAACTGACAGCTACCAGTTGCAAAAGACAAAAAAGCTCAAAACATATAACCAAATGACTAGGCGAACCACTTTTACTGCATTACTACCCAATTTGCATTATGCCCGTCTCAAACTCTGCATCTGTGGGTGTGTGTAGGTAGGGGGATAACACTCTATACACTCTGCATAATATGGTCCAACTGCAAAACAATGTATTATAACAAACCAACAAAGCTTGTACCAGTTGCTGGACCTTCTTATGTTGAAATGGAAAAACAAACTTCAAGATAGGCAAGGAAGATCTGGTAAAGGATTGAGCCCAGTACCTTTAAGCAAGCAAAGAAACCCTGGCTGGACATGGTTTCAGCCCACACACAGTAATAGTGTATATACTTGAAATAACGGAGGTAAAATCGTCATAATAAGGAAAACGGGCACCAACCCAAAAACACTCCAGTAAACCAAGTAATTAAATCCATCAACAAAATATATGGTTGCAACTCTGAGGTCCTTCTGTTGTAACCCTAGCAAGCAACTATGGGACTCTTCCTATCAGGGCAGGCTTAACGGCAAAGTACCAAAAAGCTAATTTACACTCCTCACCAAATATAGCTTTCTAGATCAAGAGATACTGGATTACACAGCTTACCCCTGTCCCAGAAGAGTGCAGTTAGTCATTTTTCAATTACAGAAGTCTCTTGAGACAAGTACTTAGACTTCTTCTGGAATATCTGTACTAGTAAACTGAAATGAGACATTCTATAACTTAAGCGGACCAAAGCAACTCAAATTTACATTCAATCCTTTGGCTGTCCTCCTAAGCTCACTCAGCTCAAAGTTAAACCATAACTTATATGGAAAACAGATGGACCAGCTACACACAGCAAGGGACATCTATATAAGGTGAAGAAGATAGGGCACTAAGAACATTCTCACCCAGAAGATTCCAGTGGAGAAAGGGGAGGAGGGGGGATAATTACTGCTGTGTGGTGGTGCTAATCACTGACTGGAGCTGAGCTGCTTCTTGGTTTCTGTGTTTACTGCTTGGGCTGTTTTCTCTTGTCCCTCCAAGCCAGTGCCTCTTCTGGAACTACCTACTCCTGTCCATCTTAGTCAGATTTGTGTACAAGGGCCATACATTGGATGCAAAATTCCTACAATATCTAGGGACAGGCAAATACAAGCTGCTTCACAGGTAGCATTGTTACTACACTTTTCTTCTCATCTCTTACAGATTTCTTGTAAAGGGAAACTGCAAAGTATCTATGAATGCTTTTAAAAGATACCCATTAACATCCACTGGTAGGGGATGAATGCAAAGTCACACATACCTTCCAGCCATAGTCCTAGTGACAATCACAATACAGCAGGCACCAACAATATCATAGCAACATTTTATAGTATGTTCTCTTACCTAATACAGGAATGCTTTTTTTGCAGGAGTTAAACTTACAAATCTATTTAATTCCCAGTTTGCAAATATTTGTAGCAGAGTATGTTCAATGGGTAAGGCAAAGATTTTTGGGCTTGAGCTTAGTGCAGCAATTGAAATAATGAAAGAAATGTTGTCTGCATCTCTGAAAAAAATTAAGAGCGACTGTAGTCCAGAGCCTGATAATATCCCAAGGCTGATTTATACGAGAAACAATGACATCGATTACAACACCTCTAACCATGCTGTTCAATCATATGTTATTTACCAGCTTTGTTCTCCATTGCAGGAAGAAGAGGGCAAACATTGCTCCAGTCCACAGAGGAGGAGCTGTGGGCAGGATTTCAAATCACCATCCCACCAGTTTGATACCTCTTGTGGGACATTGTTTAGAAAGATGCCTACCTCTCTATTAGAGAAGAGCATAGTTGGTCCACTAGTTGATCTACATCAGCATGATTTCTATAAAGGAAGGTCTACTTTTACTAACTTGTCAAACTTTTATGAATCCATGTGGGCTTGGCCCATGGTGTTAATGTAGGAATGCTGTTTCAGGATTTCTCTAAAGCATTTGCGACCATTCGTAATCATGCGACAGTAGACTCTGACTGACATCTATGTGGATTTCTTAATTACATGGATTTCTACTCAGTTTACAGGTAAACATCAAAGAGTTAAAGTTAATAACTATACTTCAAACCATCAACTATCAATGCTGGAGTGCCACAGGGGTCGGTGCCGGGACCGGTCCTTTTCAATATTTATTTATTTTTTTACCATATTTCTCTAGCAAATTTTGGATGGCAAAATATACTGAAGATTTAAAAACTGCAATTTAATAACAAAGCTAGAGGACCACTGAATTTTCAATAACTATGTTAGGACAGTCAATTCATGGTTGACTAACAATGGGCTAAAAATCAATCTAGATAAAAGTGGCCTAATGTACTTTGGTAGATTTCATCTCAAGTTAGATCTGTTGCTGGGAGATTCTATTATTGCTGTAGTAACCAAATATAAAGAAATAGGCATCACCACATTCTATAACCTTCTATTTAAAAACACATACAAGTAGTAAGAAACGTGGCTGTTTTTGCCTCTGGGCTTATTTTAAAAAACATCACCAAACACTGTTTATTGACACTGGTAAACTACTTACTGCCTATGTAAGGCTGATACTTGAATACAATTCCTTGTTATGTGTCTGCATTAAGGGGGAGCTACTTATTTTTGAAGGGGTTCAGAGGAAGTTCACAAAAATCATTCTTAAATGGTACACAGACTATTTTGGCAAACTCCAGCCATTGGGTCTATATTATTTTTGTAAAAGATATTCAAGAAGAAACATGAAGCACCCATAAAGTAAGATCAGGAACTGAAGTCCATTCTCAACTTAGAATTGCTTCAAAGGGGTAAAATTTATGGACATAGGCATGTTAACATGGATTACTGCAGAAACGTGCATGAATAAATCCATTTCTTACTTAACTGCTTACTACGGAAATAAGCTGCCATTGTCTGCAAGGGAGAATAAATCAATGCCCATTTGTAAGATATCTCTTGATTCTTGTATGGATCCTCTAATTTATTCAACAAAGCCAGAGTCAGCATTCTGAAGGGGCTTTTGGCCTATAACGCAGTTTATTATAACTATCAAATTATCTGCTGTTTGAGACAACCTGACTAATTCATCTCTTAAAGAATCATCAAGGATATCAGTTATTAGGTCCTCAGTTTGCTTTAGGATATCACACCCGATACTGTAACATGCATTTGAAAACTTACTGTCCATATACCAAGGGTGGCAAGATGTGCAACCACATTTGCCTGTTACCATATTCTTCTTGGCAATGGGGAGAATACTCATACTTGTACAGTACTAACCCCTCTTGATGCCCATAAAAATATTATGGCAGTGTCCGTTACACAGCTATAGAAGTATCATTACTGTTGCTGCACTTTCTTGAAATCAGTCTACATTGGCGTAACCTGTGACTCAGGCTCTTTTTTTATCCTAAACATGCACTTGTTAGCTTCAAGAAGAGGACAAGGGATACAACAGTCCAAACCCTCATCCAGCAGCTTGCACTATATTTTGAGTGCCTGAAAGTTCAAACTCCAAAGATGTAAGTCAACATAATGCTCACATTACTCAAACAAAAATACGAACCTACTCAGAAACAATTAAAATATATTACATAGTAATTCAATGTTTGCATTACTAGACTCTTGGACAAAATCTTGAAAGTAGACAAATAGTAGTCACTTTATCTACCTTGTCTGCAGTTAAAATACTTCACATAATTGCAATCTGTCAGGGAGTTTTAAAACAATGTCCATCATTACTGCAAGCTAACAGTTTAGGCTATGGCAAGCAGACTCAAATAGTCTCAATCTTAGCAAGACGAGATTTTAATTTATTTCAGCCTAATATCCACTCCTTGCTTCATTGAAATAATTCCCTCATATTGACTATATCTTCCTATATTAAAAAGCTACATCCTTTAATAACTGGTTTCTCCTCTGAAGACATGCAAACCATAAAAGCTTTACTCACAGCACAGCGATGGTATGACAGGTTTACCTTAATTTTAGGCCAAAGACAGGAGCAAGTTATCTTCTATGGGTGCTTCATGTTTCTGTAAAAAGCATTAATTCAATCAATTTAAAAGAAGTGAAATTTTAATAAATCTAACATTAATTAGAAGGGAAAACACTAATGTTTCTTACTGCAAATCTAAAATAGTCTAAATAATAAGAAAATAATATTATTTTCACTTTTGCACACAGGAAATCTCTAGTTTAAGTCAAATAAAAACTATGCCTGAGCTGCAAGGAGTACTACTTGCTAAAAAACAGTAACAGTGTAGAAATCTCAACTTATGCTCCTGGTCATTTGCAATCTTCACTTCTGGTTCATTTTGTAACCTGGCAGACATCATGGTGTACTGCAATCACTTAAAACTCCAAATCCTAAGTTATGGGACAAGAGCTGCTTGGAAAGTACAGCTGTGCAAGTAAACTTACTATAACAGTAGATGTTTTAATGATCACTGCTGCAGTAGCCTTAGCTATATGGGTAAGATTTTCCTAGCAGAGTACATTTGGGAAATGGAAGAAGAGTTCAGGAGCTCTTGGAGAATGGTCCTAGCAAGGCCTGATCTAGACCTATGGAAGGAATCAGCTTGTAATGGTTTATAAAAGTATGTACAGAGGACCAATTTGCTGATTTTGGAATACTTTTAGAATCCAATCTTTTCCAAAAAGCCATAGATAAAGCCAAGGCCCTGGTAGATATGGGCCTTGACCATGCCTGAAATAGTTTTGTTGTGAAGAGTACAACAAAAGAACAGCCTGGAAACTGCCTGCTTTGACACAGGTTGTCCTGTCCTCTTTCACAAGAAATGAAAGACTGATCCGATGATCTGAAAGATTTAATTCCATCAAGATATTACTGGAATTGTCTGCTGACATCCAAGTTACGGAGTATCCTTTCTCCCTCATTTTTAGGTTCAGGAAAGAAAACGGATAGATGGATAGATCTGCTCAATATAAACTCAGATACTACTTTAGGCATAAAAGAAAGATTAGTTCTCAAGGAAACTGTCTCTGTGGAAAATGAAGTAGGGTTGACTCATCAAAAAAGCTTACAACTCAGATACTATTCTTGCAGAGGTCACAGCAATCAGTAAAATTGTTTCCATGATAAGAACATCAAGTCAGCCGGCTTGGCTAGTTCAAATGGATCAAGTGTTAACTTTTCTAGCACAAAATTAAGATCTTAAGATAGGGCCTCCATTTTTCCTGGAGGCTTCTTATGCAAAACCCTTTTCAAAAGCATTTTGATGGGAGAATGCATTGAAAGAAGAGGATTCATGGGCAAACATTCTGAAATGGATAAATGAATCTTCACAGAGGACTAAGAAAGGCCACAGGATAGTAGCTCACACAGATATTGTAAAACCAGGGAACAATTAGCCCCGAATGGGTGCTGATTAGGTCGTTGGCACAAACTAGAAAACCTTTTCCATTTGCTAATATTTAATTTTTTAGTAGCAGGCTTTCTTGCCTCTATTAGTACCTGCTGCATGTCCTTAGTAAACAGGTGCCTAAAAGAAATTAAGACCCTATCATCCAGAGATTCAAATGAAGTTGTGGTCAAGCTGGATCAAACACCCTTTATCTTGTCTGAGTAGATCCATTCTGTGAAGCTTGTGGTAATTAGCCCTGGCCATTTCCAAGAGAAGGGTGAACCACTGTTGCCTGGGCCAGAAGGGAGTCACCAAATGATCTTGGGATATTCCTTCAGAATCTGCAGAAGTACCCTTGATATCAGTGGAAAGTGTAGAAAAGCATACAGGAACATTCCTGTCCAAGCAAAAGAAATGTCATCAGTCTTCCAGGCTTTCCTGCACGGAGTCCTGCAGCAGAATCTTGCCAGCACTCACAGTGAAGGTAAATGGGTCTACTTAAGGAACTCCTCACATATGAACCTAAACGAATAAAATCTTGGAAGACCCCTTGAATTAGGGGGCCTGATCTAGTTTCATTAGTGAGGGTCTGCCCCTGTCCTGCTCAGCTTGTCTGCAAAAGGAGGTATGATTTGGTTCCTCTGTTTGTTGATGTGCTACATAACTGTGGTATTGTCTGTAAGCAACTTCAAGAAGTCAAACAGTCCAAAGAGGATTCAGATAGAGTGCCATGATCAGGGCAAGCATCTCTTTTATATTTATGTGCTTGCATTTCTCTTTGGTAACCCACATACCTTGCACATTTATTCCTTCTGAAATTGCTGCCCAATCAAAATCTGAGGAATCTGTCGTAACTGACTACTTTGGAACAGGAATGGAGAAGGACAGATCTGGATTTTAAATTATTTGCTGTCTCCACCAACTGATTTCCCATCTGACAAACCCCAGCACTGGGATTTGAAAAGACAAAGGAAACCAAAGAGACTTCAGGTACCACTGTCTTTCTCATGTTGAGATCCATCAGGGGTATCAGAATCGCACCTCTATATTGATATAGATCTATTTTTCCTGTGGAAGAAAAGTTCTTTAAACTGAGGTACCAGCCGACATCCCAGGAACACAATCATGTTTGAATGAGTCAAAAAAGACTGTTGAATTTTCTCTTGGAATACCAGCTTGTGTAAGAGATCTCCTCACCCAAGTGAGAGTTTCCTGTCACTTTGAAAAAGACTGCAAAGTGAAGAAAGTTATGTAAATATGGAAAAATGTGGATACCCTATAGCCTGCAGTGAACTAAACTGAAGCTAGATACTAACTTACTAACTTACTCCTTTCATCACACCTTTATCACCTCTGCAGCAGGGGGGGGGGGACTAAACCTCTATCCAAAGGGGAATTTAAAATCTCATTTTTACATCTGGGAAATTCTGAGAAAGCAGCCAGGCAAACCTCCTCAAAACAGTGCCAGTGGCCACTGCCCTGGAAGAAGTATCAACAGAGTCACACTGTAAACGAGGAGTACTGACTTGTATGACTGAAGAAACTAAATTATTTAAAGCAAAATTTTTCTCACAAGAAGACACTGCAGACAAAACATTCTTTATACTTTCACAGTTAGTCAGAATAAACTTTAACATAACAGCCTGACAATTCAACATTCTGAAAATCAAAGTTGCAAAAGCATACACTTTTTATTCCATACTTAATAATATTCCCAACCTGATAAGAAACACTAGGATTGGAATTAACTAAATGTTTATTACCAGCAGGATTAACTAAAGCAATAGCTGCTGGGTCAGGTTTGGAAAGACTGTACACAAACTTGAAAGACCGAGGAACTTTATACATTCTATCTGCCTTTTTAGGGGTAGCTAGCTGACTATCACGAAAATTGCAAGCAGTGACACACACATCCTCCAAAGCTGACAGAACTGGAAAAACGGGTGAAGGTTTTTGAAATTCCTTTTGTAACAGCTCATACCATTTTCCGAGGGACTATGAAATCTCAGTGTTTTCCCACTGAAAACACCAGCACATTCTGGAAATAGTCTCAAAGAGAACCCCCACAGGGAGAATCTGAAACTGAGCTCTCCTCAGAGTCTGAATTAGACAAGTGAGGAAAACTTCCCTGTATCTAACACTTCATCCTCCTGTCCAGATTCAGGATCTTAAAGCTCTTCAGGAAGAGAGCTATTATCCCTCTTTCATTTACCAAAAAAACACACCTTACAGGAAGGATCAGGGATGGGTACAACATTCTAACAAAACAGGGCAGTCTCCCCATTCCCCCTCCCAGGAACAACTGTGACTCTTCCTTTCCACTGAGTGGGACCCCAGCAGCCGGTAGAGGACATGGCTAACCCCTGATCCACAGTAGAGGACATGGCTAACCAGAAGGATCTGGGGTAATAAGATGAGTGGTCTGAGAAATAACAAATGGCCACAGCAGAGTCACCGACCTGTGGCTGAGGCAAATTGCTAGCCTATTCTGGTGGCAAAGACTGTTTGCTTAACTTTTTCTTTTGGCTAGAAGATGGACCAGTAATGAAACCGGTAGCTTGTTCCACGGTCAAGCCAAAAATGGTGTCTTCCAAGGGGAAAACAAGCAGCAAAAGCCAGTAAAAATCAAAAGATTTTAAATGCCATTTTTTTTCACACGCATATAAAAAATTGCTCTACAGAAAAGTTTTAAAGAAGTTTAAATAACTTTTAAACTGACAGGAAAAATGGACTTTCATTTAAAAGTACAACACGGTGTTGTGACTAGCTTAAAAAATAATACTTTCCTGCTCAGGAAACTTTTAATAAACAAATACTTTATAAAATGGAAGTTTCTTTCCTCAAATGCACTTTATTAGTCCAGTAAAGAAACAGCACAAGACCACTGGTCTACGAAAGCCTCATAGGAGAGTACTCTTTGATGGCAGGACAGCTCTGAAGGGCTTGGTGCCCAAACTTGCCTTTAGTCTGATTAACCTGAGCTAGCTGACTGACTGATTGGGCACGTAGATGGTGCCCAGAAGCTTTGGAAGCTGGCTAGCTGTTACTTCATATGCAGTATGTAACTCATATAGCTAAGGTTACTGGAGCAGCAATCAGTATGATGAACATCATTAACATTTTATACACTGTCTGCACTATCCAAAGTGTCAACTATACTCTAGAAGGAGAACCGAATTATAGAGAAGTAGACTAGCATAATGATTTTGACATTTGGTCAAAACTAAAATAATTTCACCTGTAAAAATATGCGATGGCTTAGTGTTATACTATTAAAACACAATAAGACTGAAGGCATGAATAAAAAACTTAAAACAATGAAAAACAATGCAGCCAAGTATCAGAATAACTCAACCAAAGTAATAACGAACAGGGCATTGCCATACAGCAACATATTTGTCTTTGAGCTATATTTAACCAATACGATAAACATTAACCTGCTTTACAGAATCTTTACTGCCTCCAAACTTCTTCGTTAACTTTTCAAACCTCCAAAATATACTGTAAGTCAGCAAATTCACACTGCAGCCTCTAAGGTAACATATCTTCAGCCTCTAAGGTAACATATCTTCTGCTCAAACTGAAGACTAAAGTACAGTTTTAGTGATACATTAATAAAACAGTATTATACAGACAGAACTGGTACAATGATCTGCAGGTTATCGCAAAATACCAATGACAAAAAAAGGCAGTGAAATAAATCGGTAGTTATATTGGGCGTGCACGTCTACTCACACACTCTCTCACTTCCGTATTACAACTCTGAATTTACACAACCTCAGATACCTTTGCATACCGCTTTTTTGTGTAGAACAAAAATCTCAGTTGTCATTCTGCTTGTGCAACCCTGACATTGACCCATACAAGAAAGGGGAGAATGAGTAGTGCATGGGGTACAAATTTGTACTGGGTTATTGTAAAGTGTTCTATGAAAATAAATACTACTATACTCCTACTGCAATACTGCTGCATATTATTAATATGATAGAACTGAATATTACTGCTTCTGGGATTTGTTATTTTCATTCTTCTTGACATTCAGTTTAGTTTGCCTTCTGGCATTCAGGCTTTCTGTTTGTCAAGTGACATAAAAACACTATCCATCTAGCTAGATCATGGTCTCAGTAGCGGTCCTAAAGCAGAACATTCTCTAATTAAGCACCACATGAATAATACAAACTCCACTGGAAAATAAGCTCAGAATATTGGATCAAAGTCCAATATAAATGTCTGATGCAATTAGAATGTTAACAGGCCTACATACAATCTGTTAAAAAGTAACTAAACATTTGAGTGGGAGAAAGCTCCAATGGGACATTTGGCGGCAAATGGATGGAATTTATTTTACAACAGGTTTAGTTCCTATGTCAGTGTAAATCAGTTTGTAAAAAGAAAAATAATCTTAGGGAAGTACCGCATGGCATCATGGTCCTGATTCTTTGACAAGTATTATTCAGTGACAGCAGACACAGACACTGCAAATATAATTTGGTGCACTGTTTCTATGTGCAGCTTATATATTGCCGTTTTACAATTTGTGCTTTAACAAAAAAAAGTGTTTTACCGCAGAAAAAAAAAGATGATTACAGGGAAGCAATATACAGCATCAGTCTCATTTCTTTTACAAGTACTACTCTCTAATACCATACAGTGAGAAGTAATAAACACAAGTAACAGAAATATCTCAATTTATTTTTCATGACTGCATAACTATTTTGTATCACGTTACTCCTGTTGTCTCCTACTCTCACCACTGCCATCCCTTCATCCAATTACATCCTAATACAACAGCACCACTGTTAGTTGATTTAACAAGCACTACTCTCTGATCCTAGAGTTTGCAGTCATAGCCAAATACAAGGGTGAGGAAAATTTCAATTAATTTTCCATGACTGCAAAGCTACTGTGCATGTATTGTTTCTCAACAGATCTTCTACTCCTACCGCTGCTATCCTATCACAGCATTACATCCTAAACCAACACAGCATCTGGCACTGGCAAATACTTGCCATTACATGTTTAACCATGCAAGTTCTAAAACTAAAACAATTACATTTATAAACAAAATCTGAATGCACCGATAAAGGTCTCCACTTCCTAAAACTCATTTGAAATGAAAGCTTTCAAAGACTCTCTTCAAGTCAGAATGGAAAACATGAGAAATAATCATGCTATAAGAATGTACAGATGTGTTAGCATCACTATAAATAACTTACTTTCATCTTACCTCAAAACATTTCCACAATATCTAGTAAAATTACTTTATACTGTCAGCATCAAAATTACTGTCATCTTACCAAAAAGTGAATCTTTGGATGATTGCACATCATGTTAACCTTTCCAGGAAACACACACATACGTCAACATTTTAAAGAAGTGGATCTCTGGATAATTACAAACTATGTTAAGCCTTAGACTGAATATATGATCTAAACTGAAACACAAAATTGATGTGCATATAAAATATGTTCTACTTTCGTTAAAGAACACAGGAAAGACAGGCTTATCCACATTTATATTCAGACCAAAGTGACATGTCATATTTTCACAGACAGCTTCTGGAATTCTGAAACACTGCTTACACATATATGGCACTGCAGAATATACTGGAGAATAGAATAATACAAAACTATGTGAAAGCAGTGCTTCAGAATCCCAGAAGCTGCCTTGCGAGTCCTAACATTTTAAATTACCAGCTTCTAATCTGTGTCAATATTTGTTCACTTATGCAGCAGTACAACGTGATAAGAGGATAGTGCCACTGGCAAAGATGGACTTCAAATTCCACCACCTCAAACAAACGGTAAAGTAATACCAAGAAAGCACACAATAGTCTGTTTCAGTAATTACTTCACAAAATGCAACCTGGCCCAAAGAACATAAAAGGAATATGTACTACTGTCCTGGGTATGGGCTTCCAACCTCCACACCCAAGCCAGACTGCATAAAGGCCACTTATACAGCAGAGTCTGTGGCCATGCAACTCAGACCCCTTTTTCTCACTATTTTATTTCTGTGAACCAATGACTTGCATTGTTCCTGTATCCATGGCAAATGCCTTTCATACAATTTTTTTCAAGCATACCCACCCACCCATATATGCTTGTGCCAACACACCCACACACATGCACACTTCCCATGGAAACCTGGCAGAATTCGCCAATGCCTCACAGCTTTCTTTTTCTTCTTGGCTAGCCTTTATGACTGGATGGATATACACACACGCACACACAGGGTTAGGACCAGAGAGTCAATTACCAGTTGCTCTAAATCAAGCCAAACATAAACACACCAATTAGTATCTCTTTTACTGATAGTAGTTGCCTTAATCAGTCTAAGGAGAGATATCTGTCACATAGCTTATCAAATCGACACACAAATGATGCTTACTCTCCTCAGCTAAATAACAATACAAAAAAAAATACAATTTTTTTCATGCATACCCACCCACCCATATATGCTTGTGCCAACACACCCACACACATGCACACTTCCCATGGAAACCTGGCAGAATTCGCCAATGCCTCACAGCTTTCTTTTTCTTCTTGGCTAGCCTTTATGACTGGATGGATATACATACACGCACACACAGGGTTAGGACCAGACAGTCAATTACCAGTTGCTCTAAATCAAGCCAAATATAAACACACCAATTAGTATCTATTTTACTGATAGTAGTTGCCTTAATCAGTCTAAGGAGAGATATCTGCCACATAGCTTATCAAATCGACACACAAATGATGCTTACTCTCCTCAGCTAAATAACAATGCATAAACCTAAATAAAATCAATGCCAGCCACAACTTAAAATACATTAACTTAGTAAAGAAAACAGCACAAACACAGGTTAAAATACATGTAGGTTTTTGCACGTGGAGAAATAAAATAAAAGGCAATAAAAAGTCAGGATGCATACAGAAAACCTAATCTGCAAATACCAGTTTCCTGGTTACTCTTACTGCAGAAACACTATTTCTGTCATACATTAGATAAATTAATAACTAGCACTCACAGTCACAGATGGGTGGGTCCACCATAAACAAGACAGGATCTTCTTCATAGCATTGCACAGCACATCCCTCAGTTACATACATTTTTTTCCCCAAGCACCGAATGTTCATCAGATGACATCACCTTCGTGTTGCTGGTGTGCAGAAAAAACATAGTTAGACCACCTTATTTAACATCTTAATTACATCAGTTCTGCTATAATAGAAATTGGTAATACCTATCCAGTCATTTCTTCTCCTTTGCTCTATCCTTGTGTAGCTGAAGAATATGCAAGTCAAAGTCCAGCAGCAATTACATCTCAAACAGTTCCTAGTTTTTCCTCTTCTGTTATAGTCACAAAAGATGACAAGTGTGGGGATCCAACACATTTCAAAATACATTCTTTATTTGTTTATATTCAGAAAACTCATACATTCTCTTTTTTTTCTTATTTTAAACACCTTTAACATCACATATTACATAGTGGTACGAGTACACTTTCAATTATAAAAGTAAAAACAAACCATTCCAAAGATCTTTTTACTTTTCATCCCTTATGTACATAGTGTCTTTCTTAATTATTCAATTAAATTACTCTGATGGCATACAGGGACAGTGGCGGTTGGTGACTTCAAATCAAAGGGGGGCTGCAGGAGACAGCTGAATGAGTGGGGTCAACAGGAAGGGGTGTGGCCAATTAGAAAGGGGAGGGGCTATGCTCAAAACCACAAAAACTGGCAATTTAATTAAATACACTGCCCTGGGTGCCAAACCATCATTATGAGAGTCCAATCAGACAAAATGAAGTGTAGAAGAAAAAATTATTTCAATGCATTGGCTACAGGACAGCTAATACCTAGATGGAAACAAAAAGTTGTGAGGCATGAAAAAATAAATTACTTTTTAAATACATTACTGGAATGCCAGTCAAAATCAAGTATAAAAAACTTGCAGCACTCAACTCAAACTACTTCTTGCACTGCAGTTCTAATTATAATTTATATTCAGCTTTATAAAAGTACCAAGTAACATACCGAAAGTAGCAATCTCTGTGATACCCCCACTTGTAAAAATGTTTCTTATCCAAAAAAGACCTGCTGCCTGACAACAACTATCTACTTGTTTCATGGGGAAAACATTATAAAAGTAAAAAATGAACAGCAAACAGAAACAAGCTCAAGTTAAAGTGCTTAAAGAATTACTGCATAGGTAATGGACCACACATCATAGACTGGCATTCTGTTTAGTTTACGGTAAAGCCTGCAAAGATCATGAGCTTCTGAAAATAATGTAAACCTGTCCTTTATTACAAATACTGTCATATGCATTTCAATAACCAAGGCTTGTGTTATCTTGTTATGTAAATATTCTCTGCATGGCAACAAAAATGCTTTCAATGCTGATAATTCTTTAGCAGTATGCTTATAAAAGCTTACATGAATCTTACAATCCCAGACAAGCTTACCTGATGTTCATTAAAGCATTGCTACTTAAACACAGAGCAAAAGGCACTGTATCAACATGCATTTTCTGAATAATAAGTATAATAAATCAACAGTATAAAAATATGACAAAAAGCCAGAACATTCTGCAAAATCAAGGATAGATGAAAAGCCACTGTACTACTTGTGTCTACATTGGATGGGGGGATAATCTGCACACTTACACCACATAACTGCACCTTGCCTTACTTGGACACATCCACAGTCACTACATTGGGGAGTGGGGTGCAACAAGTATGTCACAATTTGAAATGTCTCTGGCTAACGGTGATGGCCCTGACACATTTGTCATACCTGTCAACCTCGGAGCAAGAAATCTGGATAAAGCCATAAATAGAAGTGGGACAACGGCCCCAAAATAAGGACAAATTTTTAAATATTGCTCTTACAAACTTAGAAAATAATAGAAAAGTAAGTCTTGCATTAGTATGAGTTTTCTGAAAGGTATGAAATTTGAAACTCAGATGTCTGTTATTAATTTTCTAACTTCAATCTTTAATGATTTGCCACTAATTTTTCAGAAAACCACAATTTTGTGAGAAACAGACCAAAAATGTAATGCAAAAATATAAAATAGCCACACAATACAGCTGAGAACCAATATTTACACATGCACGCACGCCCACACACATGCCCACACACATGCACATGCACACAGGGAGGTCTGAACATCACTAATTTAGAACTTTGCTTTGCCATCTTAAGACTCGAGACAGTTTTAATCTATTAATTTCTATAATATAAGCAAGCCACCAAGTACAACTAAGAATTATATTATTGCAACAAAGCCAAAAAAGAAAAAAAATTTATTCTACAATTTTGTTTTTGTATCCCCCTTCACTAACCTGCTATTTACCAAGTACAGCAAATAATTATCACAACAAAGCCAACAATAAAAAAAAAAAAAAAAATCAGGTTCCTATCAGATGATCGAAGACGCATTTTGTCAAATGAGTCTTGGTCAAACTTGAAATGTTGAAAAGGCAAAATGACGAAGAGGCATATAAACAAATTCTTTCCCTGGGAAAGAAGTCGCTTGGCCGCTTCCGTCACTTGGCCATTTTCGGCACTGTAGTTGGGGAACAATGATTTTTTTCCCCTGGGAAAAACATCACTGTTCTGGTTGTTCGATGTCTTGTGAATTCTAACTTTTGAGTTTGATATAACAACGTTCGATCATTTGATTATTCGTTGTTATAATATAGACCCAAAAAATCTTATTCTACAGCTTTTTTTGTATCCCCTTCACCTTCACTAACCTGCTACTTACCAAGTACAATAAGAATTAATAAAGCCAACTATAAAAAAAAACAAATCTTATTCTACATGTTACAACTTTTTTATATCCCCCTTCACTTTCACTAACCTGCTATTTACCAAGTACAACTACTAAGAATTAATAAAGCCAAAAAAAAAAAACATTCTACAAGTTACAACTTTTTTTTGTATCCCCTTCAACTTCACTAATCTGCCATTTACCAAATACTTTACAACAATGAAGAACTAATAAAACCACAAAAAAAAAACATATTTTAAAAGTTACATGTTACATCCCCCTTCACTAACCTATTTCAGTTCCTTTCCTCCTCCTGTTCTTTGAAGTGCTGGCCTCTTCGTTCTTCTACACCAGCCAGGTCAACGTGCACTGCTCTGCTGCCTGTGTCCTCAGAGACTCCTCACTCCTCCGATTAAATGAACTCCGCTCAGGCCTCCAAAAAAACCCAAAAGTATACTGTTGCCATTTCTCAGCTCGCTCTTTTTCCCAGCAAGCAAAGCATGGGAAGAGAGAGAGAGCGAGCCGAGAACAATCAGTAAATATCCATCCAGCCGTGTCACATACGTGACTGTAGATGTGGCAGTCCGAGCCCCTTCCATTCACTGCGGTTAAAAACCACGTAGACTTGTGGGCATGTGTACAGTAAACACTTATTTATTAATCCGGACTGGTTTAACTGCAGTCCGGATTAAGAGAAACTTTTTTTTAAAACCAGAACTCACCGAGCACGCATGCACAGTTAGAGTTCCAGGACATAGCGAGTCAGTCGGACTCGCATGCTGGGTACCCTGCAGCCAAGCCAGTGAAGCCAATAAGCCAGTCAGTATTTTTTTAAATAAATACATTTTTTGTAATTGTTTTTCCTTTACCTTTAGCTGAAGGGGCTGCAGTCCAATACCACTAACAGCCATTGTACAGGGATAAAGCTCTAACTACTGCCCAGCTGACCTAGGTTTGATTAGCGGCTCAGGAGACAGGCACAACAGCATGGAGGGATGGGAGTGCCAGTACTGGGGGGGGGCATACACTGGTGATGATCCCTAAGGGAAGGAATGGTCCAAAGAGGGGAGTTGTCCACAGACAGAGCACCCTGGGATGGGGAAAGGGAAAAGTGGGTATGGCATATTAAAAAAAAAGACATTGGATAGATGTCCAAACCCCAGGATGCCCTTAAGATCCATGCCTGGTCCCAGCAACATTGAAAGCAAGTTTGGGGGGGGGATGCTGGTAGACTCAGTGTGGATGTGGGGCACTAAGGGGCAGGCCTTTATAAATGAGGTCTGAAGAGACCAAAAAAGGAAAGAAAAGCAATTATTCAATTTAACATTACAAGGATTGATCAAGTAGTCCTGGCTTGCCTGAAATTTCACTCCTCCTCCTCAACATCATTCTGTATATAGTATGTATTGTTCTAGTTTATTTCTATGCTCCTTCCCTTTTCTAAAGATCCCATCTCAAAATTAATTTATCTCCTTTACAACATTAAACAATTCTATTGCAATTGTTTTTTTTTTAATTTCCATTTTCTAACAATCACTTTTTTGGCAGCCAACAGCATTAAACTTGGTATGGCCTTGCTACGTCTAGGTAATTCAATTTCTGCATCCCAGCTCAAACAACAAATTTATTTGGTTATAATAATTTGCTCCCCAACAAATGTCATACATTCCTAAGCCATGAAGACAAATATAGTGATTGCAGAGCAGTTCCTAAGCCAGGAGAACAAATACAGTGATTGCAGATGAATGACAGAAGAGAAAGAAAGAAAGAAAATTATATTTAATTCAATTGCCTTTAGCCTAACATTATCACTGGAATTACAGTAAAAATGCCAACACCTTCCACA
The DNA here is from genome assembly GCF_019279795.1 of Protopterus annectens. Lineage (NCBI taxonomy): Eukaryota > Metazoa > Chordata > Ceratodontiformes > Protopteridae > Protopterus > Protopterus annectens. The sequence goes on along the minus strand of NC_056748.1, from coordinate 831,707,996 downwards.
CCAACTTTGTGAAACCTGTTAGTAAACAGTTCAGCAGTTTATTTTTCACACACACATCTGTATGCAGCAGGACCATATCTTTGGTCCCTCCACAATGACAACTTCAGGTGACACTGCTTGGTCCCCTTTCTTTCAGAGCTATACAACCATTTGGGGGATCTGTGTAATAATGGTTACAGAAAATTACTGCATCAATGTGATTGCTTTTCATTGCCTTATATTGAGAATGCTTTATACACAAAATTCAAGTACTTATGATAGATCTGGCTGATTCTTATCCGTATGCTAGAAACTTTGACCAGATCAGTACAGGTGTCATTTTACTCCAACTATCATAACCTTCTACAAGCTTGAACTCCTCCCCTTTTAACAAAATGCACTGCTTTCATCCTTCAGATCAAACTTCATCACTATAATATAATTTTAAAAAGTTTTCAACTTTAAGAATTATACTGAAAAGGTACAACCACGGTTTGTATGCCTTTGAATTACATCATCTTCTTCTTCTTTCTGCTGCTCCCGTTAGGGGTTGCCACAGCAGATCAACTGTTTCCATTTCTTCCTGTCCTCTGCATCTTGCTCTGTCCCACCAACCACCTGCATGTCCTCTCTTACCACATCCATAAACCTTATCTTAGGCCTTCCTCTTTTCCTGTTACCTGGCATCTTCATCCTTAGCATCTTTTTCCCAATATACTCTGCATCCCTCCTCAGCACATGTCCAAACCAACATAATCTTGCCTCTATGGCTTTGTCTCCAAACCTTCCAACCTGGGCTGACCCTCTAATATACTTATTCCTAATCCTGTCCATCCTCGTCACACCCAGTGCAAATCTTAACATCTTCAACTCTGCCACGTCAAGCTCTGACTCCTGCCTTTTTGTCAATGCCACTGTCTCCAACCCATATAACATAGCTGGTTTCACTACCCTCTTGTAGACCTTCCCTTTCACTACTACTGGTACTCGTCTGTCACAAATCACTCCTGACACTCTTCTCTACCCACTCCATCCTGCCTGTACTCTCTTCTTCACCTCTCTTCCACACTCACAGTTAGTCTGAACGGTTGATCCCAAGTATTTAGCCTTGAACTACATACAAGATAAAAATGGTTGACTATTCAGAATGATACTCTCTGTTGACTATTCTCCAGGTCAACACACAGGTGATAATTTTCATAACATGAGAGGTGGATGGGTATATTGCAGTGTAGTGACAAAGATCAACCAGCTTTATAGTTATGGTAAGCACATAACTTTAGTACCTGTGCTGATCCAGTCCATACATTGTAATCCTTGGACCAAGTTCTGAGCAGAACAGAATGTGTGAACTCAAGATAAAATGCCTCATAAAATGGTAGCACCAAAAACTGCTCTTTTTTAAAACACCTTTATTAAATTATCACTTAAGACACAGGCAAACATACATTAACCGAAAAGAAAACAAATATTACCATTTTTCCATTTACATACATTATATATCACATATCCTTTTCTTCTTACAATGATCATCAGTCCAGCGTTAATGATGCCTGAGATGCCACGCAATTGGTAAACACTCTAGAGGCTGAGGTGAATATGAAAGGCAAGGATCTGAGCTGCCAGTGACTACAGAAGTGAAGAAATCGCCTGGACTCCTTAGTTATCTTTATTTGAAGGTAGACATTCTGGAGATCCAAACAGCACATGCAGTCTCATTCCTGAAGACACAGAAGGACTGTCTGCAGTGTGACCATCCTGAATGTTTTTGGGAAAAATTTTAAGTGACTGAGATACAATATTGGCCAGGGGTCCCTGTTCTTTCTTGGAACCAAGACGATCCTTCTCGTAAAACCACAATCCTTTCTTGTTTGGTAGGACTACCTGGATTGTTATTTTATGAAGTTAACCTTTTGAATCACTGCTTTCCTTTGATGGGGTGGGATCTGTGGAACAGAAGAGATGGCATCAGTGCATTTTTTTGAAAATGGTATTTGGATATATTTTTCCAGGATTCAAATGTCCTCCATCAAGGTCATCCACACTTTGGGATGCAAGGAAGTGTGACCCTTCATTGCCACCAGACGAGGACAGTGGTAGCCCTTCAGGGATTTTACTGCCTATTTCTGGGAGAAGATCTAATGAATGTTGGGTTTAGCAGTTCACCTTTGCCCCTATGGTGATGGAAGCTGGAGAATTGGCCATATCTGTGAGGGTCTACTTCCACTGTTGCTTGAACTGAGGCTTTTGGGATTTTTTTGAACCATATGTCCTTTGCTCCCTTTCAGTTCCTGGCATAGTAGCTCTGAGGGGCTAAGAGCTTGACAATGAAAGCATTGAGTGTCTTGCTTCCTGCACACATTTCTGTAACCTATCTTTTACCTTTGGTCCAAATAAGGTGGTGCTGTAATGGGGGCAGTGGCAAAGGCTGCTCTGAAGTGCAATACAAATCTTTCTAGCCTGAGATGGGCCTGTCACCTTATTGCAATGCCAGATCCTGCTGCCCTCACTATTCCATCTACAGCATTATGTGACAATCTCATGGAGAATATGACAATAGTATTCATGGTGTCCATCTGTGACTCCAGGGGGCAGTTTTGAGGATTTCTAGACTCCTCAGCTAGCTCCCTCTGGAACCTGGCCATATCCATCAAGCAATCAATTCCACTAATAGAAAAAGTACTTTACTAAGGGAGCCATGTATATACCTATCTGACTCTGGGCTACTTATCAGGATATTGACTTGCCTGTGTATCCTCTGGGGCCTCTTTTTAGTGGCAGCCAAAAGAGTGGTGATCTGAGTCCTTTGTGCCAGTGAGACCTGTTTTTGGGCAGCCTGAGAACTACCTGGTTTCTGAGGTACGGGTTCATCCTCATAAGGCTTCTTTCAGGTATGTTGACAAACCAGGCCCACCATTTCATTGGGAGATTGGACCGTCCAAGTTCTTGCTGCAGCAGATCAGAAGCCCTCCTGAGGGAACTTTCCCTCATGAGGGAAGTGGGATCGGCAGGCCAGAATTTCACCTGCCTCATCACTTCTAGGTTTTCCCAAAATTTGGAGTTTTCTGGAAGGGACTGGATAAAAGTTTTCTTTTTTCCAGGGTAGGGGTCTCTAAAGGAGAGTCTAGAGGTTTCCGCTTTTCATTTTCTGAGAATACTTGGAAGGCAGATATTTGAGCATTCTGAAGAGGATTCCTTCACAAAGCATCTGGGCCTCCAGGGGACTTCCAATCAAAGGTCCTGGTGGAAGGAAAGTGAAGAGCTATGGGAATCATGCTGGCTGGGGTACGAGGGCAGAGCCACCACTGTACCTACTCCATCTCTGAAAACTTCAAGAATTCCTTGAGGCCATCACTCATCTCGAAGTTAGCATCAAAAATGTTGGCAGCAAGAGTGTTTGTGATCATGATCCAGGGCAATACAAAAGCCATGATGCTAATGATCCCTTGTGGACAAGACAGATGAGAGTGTATTTGGCACTGAGGTGTCAAAACTGACTGCGTGGATACAAAGGAAGCACCCAAAGAAGTCTGTGTCAATCCCTGTATCAAACAATCAGCACCAACAACCTCAGATCTAGTGATTTTCATAGCAAAAGTATTATTACTAAAGTCACCATTGCTAAGGGTATGGAAAAACTCAATTGCTGCTGAAGGAAATGGCACATGTTCCATGGTTGTCTCAACATACTCCTGATCCCAAAATAGATCCTGATTTAGGAACAGATAAGGTGGAGATTAAGGGTTAATCTTTAGCCATCCTTGAAACACAGGGGGCTGAGATGACATTGAGCTCCAGCTGGGCCTTCAGAAAAGCCATCTCCAATTTCTCCTGATGCATAGCCCTTCAGCCCCTCTGTATCAACTTGCAGGATCTAACTAATAAGGCAGAAGTTGGTCATGAATGCAGGGATTTAGACATGAATAGTTCAGAGGAGAAGCTGTCCAGTCTTTCTTTTTAATAAATTATGAAGAATCTGAACAATCAGGCCAAGTTGCCCTTGTAGGCCCTGGTTCTGATATGGAAATCATTTCAGTTCTAGGAAAGGTTAAGACACATCAGGTACCTTGTCCCCAACTCTTCCAACCTCCCTTTTTCATCTGTAGTCTGACATCATCCTGGGTGAGCTCTTTTAGACTTAACTTGTTTCTACAGTCTAGAGTATACTGACTAGATTTTTTACAAATAGTACAGTCAGTATTCAAATGTTCTGACCTTAGGCAAAACACAGAATTTGTGTGGGTCCTGGGGTGGAATTTTGTATCCAATTTTTTTTTTCATCTTGAAAAGCCACGAGTTCATTCTTTATTCATATTTCAACAACCAGTAATAAGTTACTAAACATTTGAAACAAACATTCTTAGAAATATTCTAATAGTAACAAATCACATAAGAAATCAACAATTAGAAGCACAAACTAAGCACCAACAAGGACGCATTTTTATTGCCAAAGGCAGAAAAAATGTCAATTTCTGATGTAAACAATTGTAAACAATTACAATTTTGGTGGTGAAAATGTTGTTATTTAAAGGGAGGACAGGTAACACCACAAAACAGGACAGAAAGTATGACTGGCCTTAGCAAGAGTGGGGAGTGAAAGGTAAAAAAATGTTAAATGTGAAACAACTGCTACAAAGCTAGCAGAAACTGTAGTAAAAGAAAAATTGGGGGGAAAAGAGGTGACTTAACAGTCACTTGTTGGGGAAAAAATATTTTAAATGTTAAAACTGAAACAATGAGTAACAAGGCCACACAGACAAACCAATCAGCAAAAACTAAAAGAAAAATCTAGCCAAATTAGACTTTCCACTGTGTGATTCCTTAAAACTTATTGCATTAGAAGTTACATGGGATATACGCAAATGGCCCCTTAAGGACATCAGGTGTTTCAGCTATAGGACTGTTCAGAATGTCCATAACTTTCTTACCTTTTCAAGTCTGTTACACACAAATTCAGGCCAATAAAGCCAAACCACACTAGCCACACACATGCATGTGTCATTCTTCTTACGGCATCATTAGCACAGCATAAATGGAATGTTTGGCTAACAGCTGGAAACACAGGGTTGTCATATCCAGCTAATGTCCATAACCATTAGCGTGTCTGAAAAATATCCCAGCTAACAAACTACAACAATGATTAACAAGGTCACACAGATAAACAATCAGTAAAAACTAAAAGAAAAATCTAGCTAAGCTAGACTTTCCACTGTGTGATTCCTTAAAACATCTTGCATTAGAGGTAAAATGGGATATATGCAAATTACACCATTAAGGACATCAGGTGTGTCAGCTATATGGCAGTTCTGTACACCCATGACATTTTTTTACCTTTTTAAGTCTGTTAATGCTGAAATTGCTCAAACTGCTGAAGATACATACATTGCTTGGAGAGGCAGAAAGAGATCTGGAAGACGAAAGCAGCACATTCTGGGAGTAGGGGGAGGAGCTCAAGTGTACAGAACATTGTGAAAGCTGCCAAAAAAGGGCTCCTTTGGTGAGCAGTCCTAGGATTACAATGTACAGACTGGATTAATGTACATCATTATGTAACTGAGGTTTAGTAAAAAAATACATTTCCAAGCAACCCTTTAGGACACTTCATAATTTAATATCAAGAATACATGTGTTTTCTGAAGTTAATCAGAACTAATTGAATCATGGGAATTGTTTTTTTGTAGGCTACTTGTGTACAAAACAAACTTGCTTCTTACTGGCAACTGTATGACCTACACAAAACCCTGCAATCAGGATATCATGCTAAAAATATTTAGCTGTTAAAGTGTATAATGGACATGTTTTCTGTTTTCAAAGAAAGTCTACAGAATCACGGGGATCCCTGCTCACTGTTTCTTGAAGTGCACAGTTTAAATTCACAGAACTGTTATTCAAGTATCTGTAACCATTATCACAGCACCTCATCTACAGTTAACTCAGTAAGACAGCAGCTTTAAGGTTTCGTTGCTAACTTACAAACAAGGCCAGTTAAAGTACAGCCAATCGAATGTGCACTTCTTAAATGAAAACAATTTCAAAATTAAGCATAACTTATTAAGTAATGAAGTCCAAACAGCATAGAAAATGTCTGGCTTGCACAAACTCAGCTGCAATAGAAAAGCAAGCCAGATGTTTAACATGTAATGAATTCAAGTTTGAGTTCCTGTTTGATAAACTTCTGCCTGGGTGATCATGGTTTCAAACAATGCTACAGAGAAATGCTTGGATAACTCCTTTTTAACTGAAGCATAACAGTTCACCCAGTCTTTGAATACACATTTTTCCTACTTCTGTCTCTGTCTTGCCCTGCCTCTACTGGATTGCGGTTCAGAGTAAAACTCCTCCCCTTCCTTTACCAGGAGACTTCATTATAACAGAACTCTCATATAAAATTGGATCTCATTCTCTTCTATCCTCTCACTACAAATTACTCATTATAAACTTCACATCACCGACCACACCTTTTCAGGGGTAGATCCTCACAAACAATTGCTTTTTTTCAGTATTAACTCCACAAACATGGAATCCTACCACAAAGTCAAGCTCCACCTCACAAAATACTTAACTGAAACAGAATAAATGCAGACATCTCCATAATATCAGTGTCAACTAGTGGTATGCAATACTTTAAGGAAACTCCAGGATGCCACAGAAATACATTACCTCTGTAGATTTCAGCTTCCTAAACCATAGTATACAGTTCCTCTATCCTATATTCCTTCTTCATTCTTACCATTACCAAATGTATCCACACCATACTGATTTAGTCTCCACTTTAATCACACTATTCATTCATTGGATTTGTAAATATTGCAGATAACCTCCAATAATATAACTATTAAAGTCTGTAGATTGCACTATCCACAACACAGTGATTATTATACCAAATCATTCATGTTTTTTTTTTGTTTTGTACTCTGGGGCTGAACCTGAAAGTGATTCTAATGGATCATTGTTCCACCTCAGTTAAATACACACACAAGCACACACAGACACACACAAGCACACACACACACACACACACACACACACAGACACACACACGTTTATACTAGATAAATGTGGCATAGTATCATGCTCAGACATCTACATTTAATGGCTAAAGCTGTAAAGTACAATTCCTGTAATGCTTTTCTCATCGGTTGTATAACTATTTCAGTTAGTTGACACTGTACTTCTGGCTCTGAATTGATGCTGGAAGTGCAATTCTTTCTTGCTTGGCCTAAGTCATACCAGAAAGGGTGTTCAGATCTGTATACCCAACCATTTAAATGTAAAAATAAAATAAATGCAGTAAAATGAAAGACAAGCAGCTGTTTAAACTAAAGTAGTTTATAGCTGCTGACTGCTAGTGACCACACTGCTACTAAATTTCTACCAATACAGAAATCATTCTAGTTAGTACATTTATCAAAAATTATTTTGGTTTGTAAGTGCATAGATGTTGTAGTATCTTGTAAAGTAATTGAATGCTTTAAAGGGGTGATCTGTTAACCACATACAGTTTTTTGCCTAACTCAAAAGTATTTCAGTGAATGGTTCACTACCTGTTTATCTTGTAACCTCATATTCTATTTAACTTCAGTAATTTTATAATAAAATATGACTGACCTGCTGAAGTTACCTCATTTATGCAAATATGCATTTACTTTATTAGGTACAAAGTAGACTGGAGTTCAGGGCCTAATTGGCATCAACAGGCTAAGGATTCAATGACCGATCCCAGACAGTGGTTGAAATATATCCATCTGGATTAGCACATTACCCTGGTTATCAGTCAGAATAAAACTGCAGAAAGCTCAGCAAAATCATAAGAAGGAATTTTTACATATTTTTTGCGCATACCCATAAGCTAATCACATTACAAAAGTCGTAAGATAAAAACACTTACAAACCATTCGCCAGTACATGCATAATTATAAGAGAGCTACTTCTGTCTCAGAGTACTTATTTCTATGGTTGTGCCAACCAAAGAAGGCCTATGTGATGCCCTTTTGAGCAGTTAGTTAGCTTCTAATGAAAAGAAAGTTAGCTAGCAAGAACTGAAACAATAGTAAGAAGGGGGAATAAATGAAAATAGAAAGAGGAGAAATGGAAATAAAACAAACAGAAGTAAAAACATGAAAAAGGTATGGTATGTTATAAAAATGAGCTGAAACATATAAAAGAGCAAAATCAACCAAATTTATGTACAAGCAAAAGAACTCATGGGTTAAGGACCTAATGGCAATCATATTTCAGAAAGCGTTGTCACCTCACAGCAAGAGGTTCTCCAGTTCGATTCTCAGCTGGAGCACCAGGTTCTGTGTGGAGACTGCATGCCCTCCCGCAGTCGAGTGATGCTTAAAGACACGCAGGTAGGTGCATACATGAATGGGTGTGCCTTCTTTGAAGGTTGGGCATCGAGCTGGCAACTCGGTCCGCTGTGGCGACCTCTAACCGAGAAAAGATAAAAGAGACATTTATTGGATGAAGGAAATTCTACATCATCTTGTCTTACACAATAATATAGAACATTACCATTTCTTTCTTTCTCAGCTAGCTTTGTATTAACATTTATTTTCTCAGAATTTTGACAGCAGTCATACACTGCTAATAATATATGTATTTTACTAGCTAGGCATTTACATTCACACAAATTGTATCATATATTTACAAAGGACATTAATTTTCAAATACATTTTAAAAGGAAGAAACTAGCAACTGACTAGCTTCTCTTCTAATGAACTCTTTATGAAGAGTCAAATTATAAGCAGCCTAAAAGTTGTGTGTGCTAATGTGTGACTTAACATTTTAATGATTGTTTAATTTTTACATTCCATTTTATAGCAAACAAAGACAAGAAGAGAGATGTTAATCTGTGGAAGCCTGGGAATATGAGAGATATTCTCCGGTAACAGAATTTAAATAGTTGACTATGTAATACTGTCGGATATAAAATAGCAAAGTAAATAATTAATAGAAGCTAAAACTAAACAAACAAGGAAAGCTGATGTAAGAAAATAAATCCATCTTAAAGATCATTGCATTTCTACATTTATTGAAAGTAGACTTTCAGGAGAGATGGAAACCAGATGAATACAAAGGTATTTATAAAGTCATTAAAATCTTAGTAACGCTTTCATTATTTTAGATTTTAAATATTTTGCTGTATGTGTTGCTATTGTTATAATTGTTTAGTCAACAGAATATAATCTATTCTATATCAAACTGATCTAAATGTTGCTTTTAAAGGAAATGCATAATATTAAAAGTTGCTCCCATATGTGTTAATGTAATAATAAGCAGATAAGGAAATTAAAAGTTCTTTGCACCCTAGGGAGTAGATTTCTAATTATTAATGCATAAAGTTTGTATAGTACATATTTAAAATACCTGTGAGCTATAAATAAGCACTGATAGAAGATATGAATAAATTATTTAAATGTGTGAAGAAGGAAAATGAAATGAAAATGAATATATAAAAATAGAAAAAAAGAAAGAAAAGGATTAAAAAGGATAAAGGAAAAGGCAGGAAAATTACTACTGGAAAGGAAAGGATTGAGAAAGGAGAAAGGGAAGAGTTAGGATAAATGAAAGACAAAGTGGATGAGAATGAATAAAAATGAGAAGGGGAAGAAAGAAAAGTAACAAAAGAGAAGAGTTGGGGAAAAATAGAGGAAGATAAGGTTCTACAGTGAATCTAATAAAGTTTGGCGTAAAGAAGAGAATACTAATCAAAGAGAAAACAATGAATTTGGAGAAGTAGGGAAAGGAAGAAATAAAGGAAAAATAGGAAATGAAAAGGAAAGAAGTGTTAATTATGCCAATACATTTTATTTAAATGCAGAGTATTCACAGAGATTATACAGAGGGTAGGTACAGCTTGCTATATTTAAGTAGGGATTGACTAAGAGTTTCAGTTTATTTTCTAGTTAGACCAGAATCTAATGTATCCAGGAAAGAATTTCATAATACTTTTAACAAGTTAGTTTAGATATTAAGAGTGTTCAATTAAATGTGTCCTTTGATATAATGCTTGAAAGAGACCTATTTTACAAGACTAGAAAAATATTTTATTAAAAAAATCAGAAAGGGACATGGTAAATTTATATTATGAAAAAGACCAAATGGTTTTAATAAGGATATTACACAGCACATTTAAACTTCTTGTCTTTAAATATCAGTGAGCTAAACAGTAGTAAAAAAGAGGTGGATTATTTAAAACTAAAAAATTCTCATGTTGTATTCCTTCAAAAAAATCTACTATATGAAGAAGCAGAAAGCTTTAAGACTTGATCCACATGAAGTTTTATCACACTCTTCTTTCAAACATAAAAGGAGTAACCAATTTATACAGAAAGAAAAAATAATGGTTAATACTTTATTTAAATGTATTAATATAATGTTATCTATGATGATCATAATCATAATCGTGAGATATAAAAATAAAATAATCACTCTTGCTAACATGTACATGATATCCAGACTTAGGAACTAAACATGTTAAACAATACTAAGAAATACAGACAAAACTAAGTATGATTCTGGGAGGTGATTTTAGTTGTATTTAATTTGACATGAGGACACAAATGTATCGAGAGATTCAAAATTAACGGACTCATTATACTTTAACAACTTTTATAATACAAGAGAGGAGGATTCATTTATCTTCATGCACTACTCACAAGTGTTCGGCACTTATTCAAAAATTGCTTAAAAGTGTTTGATTCACTAGATTTAGCAACTAAAATACAAACTTCCAGGATAATTCCTTGCTCAATTTCAAATCATGATTGTATTATATTTAATTTAACTATAAATTTTAATTTTTTAGTTACAGTTAAATGGATTTAGTTGTGTAAGCAATAATTCTAAGACTTTCAGGACTGGTTAAATAAGGGATTACAATCTTTTATTAGTTTTAATGATAAAGAAGAAACATTAAAATTATTCCTTGGGATTCATTTAAACTAGATATGTGGTGAAATTTTAGCTTTGCACAGGAATAAATTAAAAGAATAGTGCAGGGAATTGGTAGACTTGTAAAGCAATTTTTAAACTACAAATATGAAAGCTGAAAAAGGAGAGAAAGTGTGTATTTAGTACAGAATCTACACAAAATATATTAGCAGATTTTTTATCATAAAGCATCTATAGCATTAGAAAAAATAATTCTTATGCTATGGATACAAAAAAAATGCATAACTTTATAAAAAGAACAAAAAATTGAATGAAATCAAATTCACGATTAGAAGTTACAAGAACAATAAGTCACTATATGATATTGGTGACATTCTTGAAGAATTTAGAAATTATTATAAAGAAATAAAACAGAATCACACATCTTGTTAACAGACTTCATAAGAAATGAAAACGTAAACTTTCAAAAGGAGGGATACTTAAATCATTTAGACCAATAGAATTAAAAGTTATTAAACTGTACACAATATTTGTGCAATTAAAGGATTACTGGATGCAACTAATTTGAAAATGATGATTAAATGGAAAGATAAGAATCTTATTTGGTGGTACAACGTCTGAATCACAAATTAAATCAATAGAAACTGTAATAAAATAATGTAATTTAAATGTGGAAGAAGGCACAATAGCTATCCAGGTTAAGAAAATTTGAAGAAGAGAGAATTGCAGGATTTAGGAAACTATCTTTACTAGTAGAATATTTACTAGTAGAATATACTGTGTAAAGTAACTTATAACAAGGTTAGTAGTTCAGATTTATCAGAATTATGTTTATTACTGAGTGAGGACAAAACTGAACTGGATGAAAGGTTCTGAATGTTTATTTATCACATAGATCAAATTAGATTCACAGATATGGACACAAACCTTTCAGTCAGTAGCTACCACAACTAGCTCCCATTTTTGGAGAATTTACACTTGGAGAATCTTGCGTAGAGAATTATTTACACCTGACAAAGAGGATAAATGAAAATCTGTTGATAGAAATCATCAGAGATATAACAAATATAAAAAATTATAATCACATCATATATGATTGTATATTATTGAGGGATTTTTGGATGAAAGTTCAACATTTTCGACAGTTGTTATGTACAATAATTGTTTTTATTACTAAAAAAATGTATCATACAACAATATTCATGTATCAGAAAAATTGCACAACATCCTTTATTTTGGACAGTTTTATCTGTTGCAAAATTACAAGGAAGGTGGTTACAATAGACTGTTCCGTCCTTTTCAGATTTTTTTTTTATCTTTGTTCAAAAATATTTGAGAAAGAGACAGCAGTAATAAAATATACATCATCCTCAAAACCCGTCAATCTTAAATACTGGCCCAGGTAATACAATTACTGGAGAAAATGACTAATGGATACATTAACCCAATATAACAGGTTTGTTTGTAAGCATATTGACAAAGTTGATCATGATAACAGTTGTGACAATTTGTAAAAGTTTGTTTTATGGAGTTATTTGAAAATGTTTGGCAAGAAGATTAATGTTACAATTAGTAATACTTTTGTGTTGATGTAAACATGGTTACTGATGTGAAACTATTCAAAAAAGTCAAACAATAAATATTTTTCTAAGCCGAAAGTAACTGATGTTCTATTAGAAGTGGGTCACAAAAAATGAACATGATGAAAGACTGATACTGCTACAGAACTAAGATAATGCAAGTTTACATTAAATACAAACAAATTTAAGGTTATAGTGACAAATCACAGCTATATAGGTCAGACTTTGAATGTCAGTGACTGACTCCAGATACAAATTTACAATGCTCCAAATGCCAAAAAAAAGAGGACGAGGTGGTATTAATATTTATGAAAATTTCTGGGAATGATGCAGCATCTTCCTAAAGTTTGTGTCCGATATTCCTGAGACAACTATAATTCTTAGAAAGTGGTGGGAGCAAGATGTAGCCTGGAATGGTGCCACAGATAGTAAAATAGTTTTGCAATACTCAACAAACTAGTAAAAGTGATTATCAAAATACTATGACATAGGCAAGTGTGCTGCAAGTGGGTACAAATCAGAAGTGTAGAGGAGATTTACGCTTATAAAAATACCAAGTTGTTTATGGTTCAAAGCATTTACAGATGCACAAAAAAGATGCTCAAACAGAAAGAGAACTGTTAACAGAGTATGCTTGTGAGAAACTCAAGAGTACATTTATGACAAGTGTAAGAAGCAGACCACAAAACCCTTGCAAAGTATATTCAGACAGTCTTTGTCCAAGGCATCTGTGATTACACATCACTTAATCTGCAGACAAAAAGGACCTCAAACTGAAATACAGACCAGTCTAGGAAGCACACAGAGCAGATATGTTGAACACAGTACATTTATCACTGCAAAATTAAGATGTGCTAGAAGAACTATAGATTTTTTGGATACCACCTTAGTTGTTGGTGACAGAAGTAAAATAATTCTGGTGACAGAAGTAAAATAATTCTGGAGATGTAGTAACAGCAGTTTATAAATGCAATTACTGACAGAGTTCACAAGAAGATTAGGCTTGCCACAGTACATATAATCACAAAATAAATTCACTTCTATTGTTTCTTCATTCAAGGAGGAAATAAGCTGTGTTCTTGATTAGACTAAATATTCAAAATTGGCAAGATTTTACTACAAATGAGAATGCAGACACTTGAGAGAATACACAACCCACATCCTAGAATGGTAAAATACAAGGAAACTGCTAAAGCTGCAATGTACTGACCTAAGATGTCAGCACAGACAAGGTAAGATGTAATTTACATAGTCCACATCATAACAACCAAAAGAAGAAATCCTAGTCTACACATTAAGAGGGAGACCATGGAGCACAAGGGGCACAAATCTGTTTCATGTTAAAGAATTACAACATTCAACACACTGGCATCAGCCCCCTCTTTTCCATACAATACATGGAGTTGGGGTGTCGCATCAACAGTGACCAACACTTCGAACCAGCGACAAATGACATGTAGATTACAAATACCCTTAAGTAAATGAGTTGTCATATACAACTGCCTGTGTAGTTAGTGCACCTAAGTCCATATTTTCAGGACATAGCATACCTTATATTGTTATCCCAAACCACTTCAAAATATGAGTTAAAAGTTCAAAACATTTGAATATGACTGGGAATTTCAACATATCTCTCAGTCGATTTAATTCAAGGTAACTTCAAATTGTAGTTAAGAATCTGATGAAAAAAACTAGTAGTAGTAGCTACGGGGATTGCCATATCACAGTTTTATACAAAAGTGACGTTCCACTTAAATTGTTTTTAAGGCTGCACATCTTATAGTCCTAGTGAGTGTTTGCCTAATATTGTTCCAGTGTTCCTAAGATACTCAGTCTGGCATCAGCTCAACTGTTGGGGAGGATGACAGCTAAACTGCAAGTTACCTAAAACAACTACACTATTAACAGCAGAGAACAAAAGCACAGTCCCAGAGATGCTGGAAAGAAATCAACAAAAACAAAAGACTTATTACTACACATATACACAAGCTCATCAGATCTGAAGGCAGGAAATGGCCAGAATTCAACAGTCATGGAAAGGTAAACAACCAGAAGCAGTAGTGATTCCTTGAACATAGCAAAAAAGCCCCCCAAAAAAAACAGAAGACTGTACAGAAATAGAAGGTGTCTGCTGAAGACAAAGGTATCTAATTAACTGAAAGAGATAATGCAATCAGACAGAGCACAAGAATAAGGAAATACAACTGACTTGTGAAAATATATAGACGTCACTCCTAACAAAAGATTGAAGAAAATTGGATATAGCAGAACACTGACTGATAGCTACGGACCATTCCCACAGTTCTAGTACTGTTTAGAAAGACTGAAAGGTTGCAAATGTGTTTTAAAAATGTGCTAGGTCTTCTAATGTGTAGCAAGACCATGACATACTGGAACTGGTATAAAATGAATTATACTTGCATTTGAAACACACAGTAATGCATCATGCAACATCTGATGGGCAAGACAGCTAATGGGATGCATATTATGTTGTCTCCTTCAGTTAGCTGTCACAGTGAAGATCTCACAGAGGCTGAAATCACATCTAGTGTATGACATCTTTAAGTACCCTGATGATTCTCACAAATACTACATGTTGGGTTTGTTGGGACGATACCTTCAAGTCAAAGAGAAAATCACTTGCGATCATGTAAAATTCCCATGCAGAACTGCAGTTACACAGTTTAAATGGGAAAGCTCGGCTCTGCAGCTCTAACAGACGCAACTCACTAGGACAGCACTGTGTTCATTAAGAAATGATGCAAGTGTTATTTTGCCGGATTCTGGTCTTGGGAGCAATTCCAGCTAATGCAGCAACTCCATAAATAGACAGCTAGCTATTTCCCTTTTATCCTACTGCACTGCAGAATATATGGAAACTCTCATCACCTCCACACGAACTATTAGGAGAAGTTACTCTACTATGCATGGCCTGCCCACAGACTTCAAGCCAACACTGCTGGGCTCATTTTTATAAAATAAGTTGTGCTCAGTATTTATGAAATACTAAATGTTAGTTGCAAGCCTAGTAAAAGCACATTTTTAAGGGGCAACCTGGGAGCAATGATAGTTAAGTGACTTGCTCCAAGATACAATAGACAAATGAAGATGGGAGGAATCAAACCCTGTATCTATATTTTGCTGGCTTCGACAGCTTGATGGTACATTGCTCCAAAATCCACCTTATTAATGAAATGGCCTGCTGCTACAGACCAATGGCGTCTTTCCTGCTTCACCACATCAGACACCATTCAGTGTTGATCACATCCCCTAACCTTACTACTGCCAGCTTCAGCTTCAAAAGGCACTGATGGACTACAACTGTATTCCAAAGGCTGTAGTCAAACCCAAGATGGTACCCATCCAACTGAAGACTTTGTATAATGTTACTTCTACTCTCCAGTGAAGTTTGCTCAGCCTGCAGTCTCACTACAATCCTGTCTAATGCTATCTTGCTTCTCCAATGAAGAGCCACTGTTTAAGACAAGTTAAGATTTATATATGTTAATGCTAAAAACATCTGAAATGAAGTACATAAGTTCTAAACTAAGTCATATCATAGCAGTAGCCATCAATACAGAATACAGTTAGGCTGACATACTGAACACAGAAGAGAACTTTTATTAACACGAAATGGCATACAGTGATGAAGCCCTGGCATGAAATGTCACACAGTGATGACGCCTGGCTGCTTCCTCTGGTGATGTAGGTTTAATCACAAAGCCTGGATGCTGGAAAAGCCATCTGGAAAGGCATAGAATTAAGTGGTTGACAGTTACTTAAAAAAGAACTGCACCTAAACCCTCAAAAAACATGTTTATTTCATCATGGTTTGGTATTTCCTACATTTTAATACAACTCTGGGGCTATTTACAAGTTTCTAAATATTTTTATATGTAATTTCTGAGTGACCACATGGGGTCTGGCATCTTGTAATTCTGGTTTAATTTTCCTCTAGGTATCCCATAATTCAGTGCTTGTCTGTAAAAAATTACATCATGCAGGACTCTTTCTTCCTAAAGCTCCTGTCACTGCATTGATTTTACATGCATACACTGTTGTCTTTCAGTTAGTTTTAAGTAGCATTTCATGCCGTTCAATGACTACAAACAGTGCAAATGCCACAGAACAGACTTTCAAAGTGCTTTTTACTGCTGCTTCTTTTTAGAATGGCTAAACTGCAGTCTTTTGTGAAGCCTGAATTTGTACTACTTTGACTCTTCTCCCATCCCCTTTCACACCTACCTTCCCTAGCTGTCAACATGCTAAGGGTAGTTTGAGCAGTTACCTACTGTGATTGACAGCTCACAGCAGGAGACTTGACTCATGTACTGTTTTTCCTTGTTCTAGCCTTTACTTTTTGTATGGGCAGGGGAAGGACCAGGGAGCTGTGACATCACAGCATGGGTGGGTTTTTAGGACAGTAGTGGTGATGTCAGCTTGGGGAGGGAAATGGCCAGAAAACTACCTGTATCCAGTGGCCGTGATGACATCAGTGAATTGGAGACTTTTCCAGGGCAGGAAAAAAGTTTTTTGAAAGTGAAACCAACGCAGTACAGTACAGTACTGTTCTGGTGGAGAGAAATAGTCAATTTAAAATATTTTAAATGCTGTATTGTTGTTTATTCATAGCAGGGACAGTAAATAGGGAGAAAAAAACAGAGAAGTTGAGCATTTAATAACAGAATACCATTGTTGTCCTTCAACCAGTAAACAGGACAGAAGATAAATCAAGATATCAGTGCCCCTTGCAAAGCTAGGGGATAAATATGAGCATCAGGAGTAGACCAAAAGGTGGGTGATCTGACAAGTCAGGGATGATCTGCACTACAGAAATACACCCCCTCAGTCCAATACTGCAGCAGTGTAGTCACCAATCACCAGGAGAAGGGCGCCAAGAAACTCAAAAAGCTGTATGTCAGATCAGTATGATAGTCTTCCAGGTGCTGGCTCTTGCGATGTTGTATATGCTTCACATTTGTCTTGTGTGAATGGGTCACACAAAATATGGAAATACAAGACTAAAGTGCAAACTTACACAAATGCAAGCTTCTTAAGAATACCTGTAAAGAACAAAAGACAGCAAAGACAGGTTGCTTCAAAAGAATGCAAACATCATTCCTAGGCCAATGGCTTCTGGGAAAGACTTACCTTAATTTATTTATTTTTATTTTACATTTGTTAACCGGGCTAGTCTAACTGGATATATTTCCATTTTCAGCAGAGGCCCTTGGAGAAAAGCTCCACATAAAGACAAGAGAGATACAAAATAAGCAAAAATAACAGAGTAAAATATGGTAGGACGTAGACAATGTACATTGTTAAAACATAGGACTTCAACATCCTAGACAAAGTAATGGACAACATATTAAACATATTTAACATTTTAAAACAAAAAAGGGAAAGCGTAAAACAAAGGAAAAGAGAATCAATAATAGAAAGAGTGAGCAGATTTATTAAAGTTATACACTATCTGGAAAAAAGACTTACCATATGAAGGAGGGATATATGGGGGAAGTCCATATACAGTGGAGAAAGTATGCTATAGGAGTAAGCAGAAGGCAAAAAAGGAGAGGGAGGGAGAAGAGAGAGATAACTAAGGAAGTTAGAGTTTTAATCATGATTAGAGCAGGGACATATCCAGTGGCTTTTAAGGTAGATTCTGAGTTTTTGTTTAAACAGAACAGTAGATGCAATGGAAGTAAGTTCAGTAGGAAGTTGATTCCAGTGTTTACCAATGGTATTAGAGAAAAGGGAATCACCAGCTAGGTTATTAGATTTGGTTAAGGTTACTAGCAGTTTGCTTGAAGAGCGAAGCGAATTCAGATTAAAGTAAGGGGTAAAGAGGTTAGAAAGTACAGGTGTGTTATTAGGTTGGTAGAAAGCTCTTTGGACAAAGGTAAGTTGGGAAAGAAGCAACATGTTTGTCAGTTCAAGCCAGTTAAGTTGCTGCAGGTTCAGACAGTGGTGAGTTCTGAATTGCTTACCAGTAACAAATCTAGCTATATTATTGTAAGTGGTAGACAGTTTAGAGAGATTATTTTTCTTAAGGTTAGTATAGATTGGTGAGGCATAGAGAAGAGTGGAGATAAGATGAGAGTGGGCAAGAGTAACTTTGGCTGTAGGGGTTAAGAAAGTTTTAATTCTATAGAGAGAGCCAAGCTTCCTGTTTACATATTTAATGGTATTGTTGATGTGACAGTCAAAGGAAAGATTGTTGTCAATCATGACACCTAGCAGCTTAGTCGTAGAGTCGGGTGATATAAGTGTTTCATTATTAGATGAGATAGTGAAGTGTAATGTGGGGGATCTAGCAGTAGGCTTAAAGAGTAGGAGTTTAGTTTTTTTGCGTTTAGAAGTAGGCAATGTTTTAAGAACCATGTTTCAACTTTGGAAAATACAGTTTGAGTAATTGTTTGAAGTTCAGAAATGGATTTTGCAGAACAAATTAGTGTGGAGTCGTCAGTGTATTGTATGCATGTAGCTTGGGGAATAGCTACTTGTAAGTCATTTATAAAGAGGGAAAATAGAAGAGGTCCGAGAATAGAGCCTTGGGGGACACCAAGTGAAATTGGGAGAAGAGACGAGAGTTTGTTATCCCAGAGGACAGCCTGTTTCCTGTTAGTGAGATAGGAACTAAACCAGTGGATAGCCTTAGATTCTAAGGAAAGAGATTCGAGAATTTTTAAGAGGAGAGGGTGGTTAACCATGTCAAAGGCTTTAGACAGGTCAATAGAGAGAGCTGAAGACAGGATGTTATTATTGCGATTCTTGTTAATAAAGTCTGTAAAGGAGAGGAGAGCGGTGGTAGTACTATGAAAAGGCCTAAAGCCATGTTGACAGTTAGTAAGAATGTTGTTTTTTATTAAGTGGTTCATTAACTGATAGAGAAAACATTTTTCCATGATTTTTGCAAGTGGAGACAGGAGAGCTATGGGCCTGTAATTAGAATATTCATAGGAGTTACCTCCTTTATGTAAGGGTATGATGTGAGAGATTTTCCAGATGTCAGGTATGGTTCCTTCATTAATAGTTCTATTGATAAGAATGGATATGGGATAGGCTATTTTGAAGGCTGCTTTTTGAAGGAATTCTGATGGAAGCTGGTCAGCCGAGGGGGTGCATGGTTTAAGTTTGTGGATACATTTCTGTATAAAGGTGGTGGAGATGGGTTGTAACCTAAAGGTTGGTAGTTTAGAAGATGCCAGGTCAGGGATACTAGTGTTGTCAATGGAGAGGTGAGAGGCCAAGGAATTAATAGTATCAATAAAGAATGAGTTGAAAGTGTTGGCAGTATCAAGGGAGGAATTCTTTACAGACCCGGAAGGGGAAGGAGTGGTAATCTGTCCAGGGTGAAGAAGTCTGTTTAGGGTTGACCAGAATTTTTGAGGATTATTATGATTCACTTGCTGGAAATTACTATAATATCTCCTTTTGTCAGAGAGGATAGCTTTTTAGGTACTGTTTCTTAAGTGTCTGAATGTCTGTTGATCTATGGGAGATTTGCTAGTTCGCCATTTTATCCAAGATTTGTTTCGGAGTAACATTTTGTGTCTTGTATCTTTAGATAGCCAGGGGGCTGGTTTAGATTTAACTCTGATAGAACGTTTTGGTGCATGATTATCTAGGATTGTTAAGAATGTGGTGTTAAAGTATTGAACAGCTTCTTCAAGAGGAAGTGTTTTTAGCGGGTTCCAGTTGCAGGCATTTAGTTCAGTTTTAAATTGGATAGGGTTGAAACATTTGAGATCACGTAAGGTCCTATAGATTGGAGAATTGGTAGAGGCATTCTTTTGTCTTATGATATAGGTTAGATTGTGGTCACTAATGTCATCAGGTAACGTTCTGGCCTGATATTTTAGCTGAGGTTTGTTAACAAGAATCCAATCTAGAATACTTTCTTTGTTATTAGGTTTGTTAATCCTAGTAGAGATGTTTATTGTCTGAGTAAAGCCATGGAGATTAATATGAGAAGCTGGGTTGTTAGTGTTTACTGAGGACCAGTCAAGGTTGAGGTCTCCAAGTATTATGGTTTCTTGTGGGTAAGTGGAAGAGGCCCAACTAAGGATATTTTCTATGGTAGTAGAGTTATTACCAGGAGGTAGATATATACAGATAATATAGATTGATTTTTTAGGGTTTAGTTGCAGCTTTGAGATAAGGAGTTCAGTCTTGGTAATATCCAGGGGATCATAGGGTACTAAGGATATATTTAGTTCAGTCTTAAATAGTAGTGCCACTCCCCCACCTTTTTTAGTTTTGCGGTCGAGTCTCAGGATATTGTAACCTAGAGGAATGATTTCGTTATCTTTAGTAAAGGGTTTTAACCAGGTTTCAGTTAAACAGAGAATATCAAAGGAGTGGTGTTCAAGAAGAGAGTGGAGATGGGTGATTTTGTTATTGACACTTCGGATATTAAGGTGCCCTATGAGTAAAGTATTTGCATTGGAGGTTGGTAATAGAAGGGATGAGTTTGGCATAGTAGGTATGGCTTCAGACGAAGTATTTGAGGGCCCTGGGTTGGGGTGTATGTCACAGTCTGCCAAGGTAGAGCGGTTGTATTCCAAGTACGGTTTATTAGTGAAGTTCAGTAAGTATTTTAGTTTCCTAAACATAAGATTTTGAACTTTAATGTGAGACAGCCTATGATATCTGGCTAAGAGGTAACTAGAGGTAGATGTAATGTTTAAATGAGTGAAGTTTAGGCTTTTGAAATCTGAGGCTGTTTGTTTGGGAGAGTTGTTAAAGTGGTAATTAAATTTTGATTCATAAGAGGTCTAATTAAATTTTGATTCATAAGAGGTCAAGATATAGGGTAGTGTGAGAGCAAGAGAAGGAATAAGCAGGAGTGTTAGTTTGGTCAGAGTAATTTCTGTTATAGAGGTCATGGATGGAGTTTTGTTAGTTTTAGGAGACATGCTGAGGTGAGGATGAAAGGAACAGTCAAGGAAAGACTTAGGCTAAAACTACAGTATAAGTAAGAGAAACTAGATGGAGAAGTCAAAGTATGTGTTTAGCTTTAAGGGGGAGGGGAGATACGAGAGGTAATTGTGGAAGGTATAGGTGGGAGAGGAGTTGCAATCAAGGTAGGTGCCTGGGATAGGTGCAATACTAAAGGGGGTGTGGTATGTGAGGTATAAGGCTAAGATCACGTGGGGTGGGTGGGATAAGGGGGTAGGGAGAGGAGCGAAGCGGGGCAGAAACAGTTAGAGAAGACAGCGTAGTCAATCAGCTCAGCAGGGAAGCTGAAACACTGAGTTTCATACACTACGTAGTTTGGAAAGTAAGTATAAGAGAGTAGAGAGGTGTTAGCTGGATGTGCAGGTAAAGAAACGTGAAAAGGTACAGGTAGCATACAAGACCATAAAAGGTACAAGGTAAGAGTAAGAAATAAACAGTTTACAGAGGGACACTGAGAGGGGTATTAGAAAGTCAGCAACAACAAATAATCAAGATATAGTCGTTTAGTATATCATAAGGTAGGAAGGACAGAGAAAGGAGTACAACAGCCAGAGAGTAATAGAAAGGCAGTGAAGAGACAGAAAAGGCAAGCCAAGCAGGACGTCTCAGCTATAGTAAGGCTAGCAGATGAGGGGGACTTCAGGTCAACCAGAGGTGGGAGGGAGTAACAGAAATAAATGAAGGGGAATAGGTAACTATTAGAATGCTGGTAATCAAGGGACTGAAGCGACCTTAGCTGGTGCCACGTGTGTGCTGCCCACAAAAGGACAGAATCACCAAAGTAATTAAACAAAATGGACGTGCAGCCGATTCAGATGTGTTTAGAAATCAAAAACCATCACTCGAGAGGAGATAGGGGTGCTTCCTGGGTGCCAACACAAAAGGCCTGCCTTGTAGCTTCTGGGAAACCAAGAGTTAAGCCAGCAGGGAGGGGACAACCCGATGAGGAGCACTAGGCTTTAATGCTGGAATACAAAAAACAAGAGAAGGAGGGTTAGGAAAACAAAAAGGCAACAGAAAGAACAGAGGTGGTTAGCAAAGAGTGGGTAGAGAGGTACAGGAGTATGAGGAATGCAGGTAAAAGAAAGAAAACATTTGCAATTCACAGTAACAGGTAATCCAAGGCAATATTCATTACTAGCAGCAACAGTTGGAATGCATTAGTACAAACAACTAGACATATCAAAGAAGGTACACTCAAAATAGTGGGCTCAAAACAATGCTAGTGGAATGTTCATTCACTTTGCAAACATTATAGTAAACATATGTTAATGCTAAAAAGGGTACATCTCACATTGCACTGTGCACTGAATTACAGGCAAATACTGGTTCCCTAGACTGCCACCCTAAGCTGTGGAAAATTCAGAAATTTATTTCTTGATAGCTGCAAAGTATTTTACTGGCATCACACCTCAGTTGGTAATAAACCAGTCTATCTCTAAGTAGCCTTTTCCTTTACTCTACTGTTAAGATTAGCCAGGGCAAGCTCCTATTAAACAAAATTCCCAACTGAGATCTCCAACTCTGAAGGACTACCAACAGAGCATTTAAGTTAACTGCATCACTGCCTACATAACAATAGATTACAAATAGTATAATTCATTCATTATGGAAAGAAGACTAGATACAGTGACACTTGCGGAGAACGGCAAGCAAAATAAAAAGTGGAAATCTTCAGATAGTTCATTTTGCACAGGGTAGTGCACAGACAAAGTATACGTTATACAAAACAATATGGATTGTTTAACACTCAACATTGCTTTACAGCAGGACATATCGCCAACCTAGAGTGACAACAATATTTGGAGCAAGAACAGGATACAAGACTTAAATATTCAGATTCAGGTAAGGCTGCATCACCACTCAAAAGAAAATCACAGACAATACTCTGAACACACTGAATATAGGGGTCTATATTAGAACATCGAAGTTTCAGAATTTCGAATGTTCTAATATCGATCCATATTCAGCAAAAGCTGAAAACATCGAAGCAGCAGAAAAACTAATTTTTTCCTAAGGAAAGAATTTGGTTGTCTGTTTCTGTTTCTTCAGTATTTTCAGCGCTGTCGTGGAAAGTTGCGAGTCGGGTTCAGGTAAGTGTGCAATTGAATGCGGGGTTAGGTTAGTTAGGGTTAGGGTACGGGTTAGGTATGTATGCGATTGTGTGGAGGTGAGGATTACGGTGGGTTAGGTGAGTTAGGGTTAG
Organism: Protopterus annectens; assembly: GCF_019279795.1. Taxonomy (NCBI): domain Eukaryota; kingdom Metazoa; phylum Chordata; order Ceratodontiformes; family Protopteridae; genus Protopterus; species Protopterus annectens. Next base: position 831,684,371 of record NC_056748.1, on the reverse strand, counting down.
GGCGCAGGTCATGTGTGCGATTGTGTGGACGTGAGGGTTAGGGTGGGTTAAGGCATGGGTCAGGGAAGTGTGCGATTGTCTGGACGTGAGGGTTAGGGTGGGTTAGGTGAGTTAGGGTTAGGGTGCAGGCAAGTAAGTGTGCGATTGTTTGGATGTGAGGGTTAGGGCGGGGTAGGTGAGTTAGGGTTAGGGCGTGGGTGAGGTGAGTGTGCGATAGTGATGGACCTTAGGGTTAAGGTTAAGGTTAAGTGGATAGTTAGTGGCGTGTGTATAGTTTAGTGTAGGGTTAGGTGTAAGATTTTAGGTGTGTGTGTGTGGATTGCTGTTTGTTTGGTGTGCTTGTGTTGTGTGTATGTGTTTTGGAACAGCAAATTTTTTCTCTAGGAAAAAAATTGCTGTTCTGTATGTTCAATGTTTTCAGCTTTCGCTGAATAGGGGTCGATATTAGAACATTTGAAGTTCTGAAACTTTGATGTTCTAATATAGACCCGAATATGGGGGAACTTACAAGTGCTTTGTCTTGTCAACCTGTTGAAGGCTTCTGACATTTGACGCAGTCAAACATATCCTCCTGGTATGGCCACAGTGTTGATGGCCACCTCTGCATCTAAATTATTCGACATCTGTGGGACTGAGACAATGGTACAGTCACTAGTGTTGATGGCTACCTCTGCATCTAAATGATTACACATCTATAGGACCAATACAATGTTATAAATAAGCATCAACTGTGTTACCTAATCTCCTAAAACTGCTGCCCTTTAAGACTCTGCCTTTTATTTTTCATCGTAAATCAAACATGTATGAAGCTTGTTATGTCGCTCAATAATGCAGCCATGTTCTACTCTCTCATATCTCTGCCACTCAGGTGAGGTAAAAATTCTTAAGTTGCTTGACTGAATTAGAATTCTGGCGAAATATAAAACCATCTAAATGCAAAAAGTACAGGCAAAGTTTTCAGAATAAAAACTACAGTCATACACGGGCTCCCATCATAATAGTCAATCACCAGAGGGTGGCCATCCCTGCAGCAGTATTGATGGCATTCAGGATTACGCTCCATAACTTCACCAGTATCTTAGCTAGTTTTTCCAAGCAGCCAAGCATCCAGTACCTGTCTGACAAGGAGGCTACACCATTGGCAGCACATGCCCTGTGTAAATGCAGCATTACCAAGGACAGTCATCAGGTCTTCCAGCAACAGGCTCCAAGGGATACTTATAATAGACAAATAGCTTTAGTGACCATAACAAAGGAAACACCCCAGCTCCATATTAATACAACTATATCACGTGATAAGCAGTAAAAAAAAAAAAATTTGCTAATTGTAATAATGGAAACACTGAAGACCTATATTAAATCAGAAACATATTACAATCCACATTAGTCTTGCAGTAATTCAAATTCTGATTTATATCCAAAAAAGGGACGGTGACTGGACACTCTACAGGAGTCTCTCATACACATGCCGGCACTTCTGCTGCATAATGTCACACAACTGCAGTACCTTTCTTCAGGAAGGATTCTCATAGCAATATGCTTAAGCAGTTTGGACGAACCTCACATACTCATGGGACTAAACCACAGTGGTGAAAAACTAAGACGGGATCATCTGTCCCAGTGATTGCCCTGACTCTGCACTGACCATCCGGTTTGTATCCATTTAATAAATGTGTGTGCATTTCTCCACCCACCAACCTTCGCATTTATTGTGACCTGCTGCATTTTTAAAATCTGTAGCTGAAACAGCAGCGACCCTAGTGGAATGACAACTGGTAGGACGGGACCCCTTTAGCATTTTGTTACAGTCTCCCCCTCATCCATCTACTAAAGTAGAAAAGGACGCAGACCTTTTAGACACAAACCTATGATCAGCTGATCACAGCTATATCTTCTTTGTGAACATGTTTTTCATTTAATAGATTTTCCAAAATCTTTATGATTTCCAGTGATCCAAACGTTACACCACAAATAGTCGTCTCATCGGTATAAAATCTACTCCTAATCTTTTACCTTCTTCATTTTTTCATTTTAGCCATAAACCTTACCTATACAGTTCCTGCTCTTTTTACAGCCTCATCTAAAGCAGTCCTATCAATAACATAAAAAATAAAAAACTCTTAAGCCCACAACTGGTTTATGTATTTCTAGTCTTCCATTCTTGACTTTAAAAAAAACTTTCCTAGCGGTTTCAATTATTTGGTTTCCAAATGTTACCAAAAGGACAACATGGTCTGAAAACCCCATGTTGCTTATTTCAATTAAACTTTGAGGTAGTCAGTTGTTAACACATTTCTTGTCATAACCACAACTTCTTAAGAGTATGTTACATTTCTAGAATTTTTCAATCCTCATGCTTTGGAATCTTTTTTTTCCACACAATTAAATTTGTCAGCAACAATACCTCATTACCCACTAATAAATGTAGTCTTAAAGCTGGAAAATGCTGTGTCCCCCTTTTTAATTTACTAATGCAAACACTATACACAGTCTAAAATGCCTTCATTCAATACCCATATATATACAAAAAATTGCCAGCCACAGTAACAGCCAAAAGGACTTTTGCTTTTAAGACTGCCACTCCAAAAGTCAAATACATCTTTCCTCAGTGCAATTTCTAGCCTTTGCTTATCGCCTTCTGAAATAAGGCAAATATTCTGTATACATGTAATAGATGCAACCCACCAGTTATCCAATCAAACACCATGCAATGGTAGAACATGTCTATTGGGCTTGCTCACAGTGAATGTTACTATAACATATGCATCTTTATTCTTATCAGCTGTTCTATGAGAGCAGCCACTGAGATGAGACTCAATTTAAGTGCATAAATGAGTAAACATACTCTTTCACAGCAGTTCGGCATTTTTTTTTCTGAAGCTTCACTACTCACAGGAACATAAGCATTATGCTGATATATGCTATGATCTAACATACTGTATTAACAGTAAAGCCTTGCCCCAAAGCACACCAATACATCTCCAATAACCAAGCAAAAGCACTTCCAGCTTATGAAGAAAAAGCTATGAAGATTTAAATGTCTACTCGGTTTGCAAGGACAGCTAAATACATTTCTGCTCAACTTATAGACAACCACCAAAAGCAGCCACTAATTGGAAAAGTCACCCAAAATGATGGAACAAAAGACCATTAGCAACTATCAAGGAGGATCCTTTCACAGGTCAGTTTACATGGGAACATTGTATCTGATATACAAAACACAAGGAGCAATCTACCATCTGGATGAATCCATGGTGAACACCAGGGTAGAAGGAGCTAGATAACTCTCAGAATGCAAAAATCCAGAAGTACTGAGGTATCAAAGAAGGTTCAACCTCTGCAGTCATGCTCCAAGCAACAATGCATAAAGAAAGTGCAAAACTAAATGGCTGCAGCACACATCTCAAATGAAGACATTAAGCAAACAGTGGAAAAATGCATGCCTCTGTTGAGAGACTCTCAAAAGCAGCACTGCCCAATAGGCAGTGAATCACCTAAAGGCAGCTGAAAACGAACCCAGTGGTAATTCACTAGGAAAGGGTTTGATTGGCAAATGCAAACCCTTTCCTCCTCGTTGTGAAGGAGGCAAACAGTTGTTCCCTTTTCCTAAAGCCTTGTACCAATTTCTAGTAAAACCAAAGATAACAGTCCCCATCAGAGGTATGAAGGGTATTACATCCACTGGTTATTGATCACCCAAAAGAAATCCATATACAAGCAAACAGGTCATATGAATGGACTGATTTAAAGGATAATTCTGACACCACTTCATGAAACAAATAAGTGGACCTAGTCCTAGAAGTCATTATATTTTTGCAAAAGATCAGTTCCTTACTCAAGGTCCTAAAGCTCTAAGATCTTGTAAGGAGAAGAAATGAACAACAGGAATAGCATTTTCCAAGAAGTAAACCACAAAGCCACTAAATCTGTAATTTCAAATGGAAGATGAATATGTTTTAAGTTCAGCTCTCACAGAGGGGGGAGAATTCTGGATTCTTCAAAATAAACAAAGATGAAGAATCCTCTTAAGGAATTGCTTGGCCAGCTGGTGTTAGCTATGATTCTCCCCACCTACAAGGTCGGGATGGGCAAAAAGAGCTGACCCATACACTATAACCTTGAAATAAGAGAGGCTTAAATCATATAACAGTCTAACATAGGTTATAACCAACCATAAACTGATGGAATGAGGTGGTATGAACAAATAGTGATCCTCTTCCATATGGCAGAGTATATTTGTTGGGTAAAAGGATTTCTGGTATCTTCAATTATCTCTCTCACTCACTCAAAAGGTGGCCTGGTAGGATCAGAGGGTCTTCAGCAAAAGTCTGGCTCTTGAATAGAGCCACCAGTCATCCCAACCATGCAGTATCTCCACAACTACTACCCAAAGTGAGTGGTCTGTTTCACAAGGAAAATGACAGCCTGAAATTGTATCTTTATCAGCCACCAAAGGGAAGCAGTGATCACTTTCGATCTTCTCTGAATTTAGAAAATGTGTTCACTCTGAACACCTCTTGTCCTGCTCATAAAGCAGCAGGGGAGAACCATGTAATCCTAAGCAGCAAACATGTCAATCTTCATGTCCTTACTTTCTGGTAAATAAACCAGAGAGGGCTCCACAGTTTACAACTGCAGAAGAGAACTACAGCAGTAGCTCATAGAATAACAGAGCACTTTCAAGTTGTCCAGAATGTGAATGGTAAAATCATTGCCCACTTTTGATCCTCCGTCAGATGTACATTGCCTCTCTGAAGAACAGACAGGACTGTGTGCTCTCTTATTTGCTTAGGCACTATATGATGAATTATATGACTGCATAAAGAAGGGTCTTGGAAGCAGCATTCCCTCCACAGCCCTGAGGACCAGCAGGGATGAGGGTAGGACAGTCCACAAGATCTTTAAATTGGCCCACTCTCCAATAATGGATTCTCACCTCCACCAAGGAACATATGGGCCAGATGGCTCTCAACCTGACAGCGGATCAACTGGGTCAATTGGGTGAGGTAAGAGAGCCAGAAGGCTGATCCTGCATACCAGGAAAAAAAAAATCTACCGTAGCGCCATCACCTTCAGACATGCAGATGGCACCACAGATAAAAGGGTATCAATTAAGCTCAAAAGGAACAGGTGACTCCAAACCTGAACTTTCCATTCTGCTTCACCCAGGTTGGCAGGTTCATGATCTCCTGGTTCCTGCTGACAGGAAGCAAATATTTACATTAGAAAGTGGAGATGGGATCAGAGAGGACTTCTCCCAGATTTTGGTCACCCCAGTGACTGCAGCCATGGCAGCATCCATTTTCCAGATGCCACTACACATTACATCTGTGGTGCCAACAAGTATGTAGTCCAGTAAGGGAAACGCATGGAGTTTCTCCTGCAAGACTTTGGTTACCACAGCCAACAACTTACCAAATATTTTGGGTGCAGACTAAAGTTCAAATTGTGGAACTCTGTACTAAAAGTGGTACCTACTCAGAGTGAGCTTAAAAAATATTTGTGTAAAACATAGAAAGTAGTGTACTGGAAATTGCCCATGACATCTCCACCTAGGTACCCTGTGGAAGCAGGGGTAGGACTCCCCTGAAAGGGCACCATATGGAACTTGGTGCACCAGACAAACACCGAATGAAGCTGCTGAACTCGACGCCTATCTTATTCAGAATGAAGAGGTGGGTGTAGAACCCTAGGCCACATTCCAAAGAAGGAAAAGCTCCTTTATGATGCAGAGTTTAACCTGACCAAACACCTCTATGGAGGCCACATGTTTCCCGACTGAAGACTTGTTTGAGGAGGATTAAAACTTTTTAAGACAATGCCTACTGTGACCATGCTGAGAACTTGCTTGTTCTTGTTGTACTCTAAGGAAAAGCAGACCTGGAGTCCCCACTTCCAGGGGCAGCACTAGACAACAGTCAAATTATGACTGCTTGGTAGCCACAGTAGTCCTCAAGTGACCTAGCTAGTAACATAAGGGGAGAGAACAAAACCATGTTATGCTAGAGAACCTTCATCAGTTTGCAGGAATGCTTCTTTTTTTTTGGGAGGGGGTAAGCCTGAAAGAACCTTAGAGGAGTTAAAGGGAGATAATGGCCATAAACAGAGATAAGGGCTTGATTACTTAGATCATCCCCAGCAACCTGACAAAGCTGGCTAAATAACACTCTCACCTTAAATGGTGTATCCTGGGATGGATGGACTCAATTTCAACATAAGCAAGGACAATCTAAACCTGGTCATCAGGTGCAGGTATACGATTGAACCTGCTGCCCTTTTCATAGCTTTAGCACAGACAAAATTATAGCAGGCCACTTGGTAGCTCATGGTAGATGCCACGGAGTCTTAACCTTCAACTTTAAACCAGACTTTAGAGGAAGGAATATACCTCATCCATCAGGCACTTGTTTGGACAACTGAAATAAAAGTTAAGGGATCTAATCTTCAACTTTTGCTCACCTTGCATAAGCTTTTAAACTTCTTGTCTGGGGGCAAGGTAATATACTGCTGTGGTCTCTTGGGTCCTGTGTTTGACTGAGGAGATATTGTAATCTGTTACACATTGCCTTGAATGGCAACTGCTCTATTCAGCTTACATACATACAAATATTTCAAGCATGTGCATTACTTTCCTTCTAGCTTGCCAATATACCAAAACACTTGTTCCCATAATAAAAGTGTCAAGGCTGTTCTTAAAAATATCTAAACTAGTACTTGCTTTAATGTAATTTGGTAGTCTGTTCCACGCATCAGCTGCTCTCTCAGAGAACCATTTAGTACATTTCTCATTCCTATAGAATTTTCTACATAGATTGTCTGAGGATTCTCTACTACTTTGATATTCCCAAAGGTAGCTGTCTCTAAATGCCCTATAAACCTGAATATGATCTACTGTTAAATACATCTCTTGTGTCTCTTATAGATGAGTTCAGATAGGTTAGTCCTTCAAAATAACTTAAATTTTCACATCCATAGATGCCATTGGTATGTTTCCGGTATATTGCTTGTTTTCTTATAAGATGTCCATATTGTTATTCCATACTCAAGTCTGGTCCTAATGTAACCAACAAACAATAACGTCATCATTTCTGATTTCCTAGATTTTATAAATCTTTTTATACAACCTACAGTTCTATAAATATCATTAATCAATCGGTTGATATGATTAGAACATTTCAAAGCTGGATCTACCCATATAACCAGGTCCTTAAATGAGTAGACAGTATCAATCACAATGTACTGTATTAAGTATTCACATTTCAATTTATATCTCCCAAATCTCACATGCTTAGTTTTCATTTATCAGCATATTATTCTCTTGTGTCCAAATGGTCAATTTAGTCAAGATCTTTTGCAGACATACCTTATCTGTAACACATGTAACCAGTTCACCAATTTCAGGTCATCTGCATATAGACTGTAGAACACCTCAGATGAAAAAGTTAGGTCTGAAAAATACAACCTAAACAAATACAGGTCTAGGACAGAGCCCTGTGGAACATCCTGACTGGAAACAAGAATTTCACCTGTCCAACTGCTGTAAGATACTTATCATGTCCTCTTTGTAAGCCATGCAGCTATCCATCTTAAAAAGAGTATATCGATAACTAGTTGTTCTAATTTATTGATCAGTGCTTTGTATCTGTCCCTGTCAAATGTTGACGTTAAAACTAAACTGAATTATATCAATGTATAATTTTTCATTCATAGCTATTATACTGTTGTAGACATCATCTTACAGGTGGTAACAGATCTATTTTCAACATATGCATGCTGATATATGGTTTTAAGTCCCAACCTATCCAATTCTGACAATAACTTTTCCAAGGTCTATATGAATCTGGGCTTTTCCTACTCCCCTTTCCCTTAAAGACAGTTTTAATAAGCACGTCTCCAATCTTCAGAAATTTCCGCATATTTATATGACATAGTCAATAACAGATATAACTATATCTCCATTTTTTTAATTTCTCCAACTCTTTTGGGTTTCTAATACCACAATGGGAATGGACCCCATTCCCAAGTCAAAGTATGATTAAAGTTCATGAAATTAGCATTGTGTCAATCTCTGATGTCAGCCAGAAGTGCTTTTCGCAACACCCGCAATGTGCCCAGTAATGACTCCTTCTGCAATTAGTATGGAATTACATGCATTGGTAACATATAAAAAAGAATCTACAGTCATATTTAGATGACCCATTGCTCCTATTACTATTGGAACTATCTGGGTATCTTTCTTCCACATTGCTTTCGTTTCTGCCTGCAAATTCTGATATTTTATGACTTTGTGTCTCTGTACGCAAGACACTGTAGTCAATGGGTGTGGCGATTTCAATGATCAATGTTACTTTTGTCTTCTTTTCATGGACCACTATATCTGGGTTTCTAGCATCTACCTTTTGAATTGTTGGTAATGGATGATCCCATGTGATGTAAATATAATTTTCTACGATGCTTTGTGCCTCATGTTTCCAGTGTTTTTCAGCCACTTTAGTACCATAATGTTTGCACAATCCCTAACAATCTTGCCACATTATTATGCCTTTCAGTATACAGTCCTTCTGCCATTAGTATGTCACAACCAGCAATGAGGTGTGCAACTGCTTCCAATTTGGTTTTACAAAACCTACATTTGTCAGTTTCTCCTACATATTCAATGGGCTTTGCAAACCAACATGTATGCAGCCCACTATCTTGGGCCACCAGTATTAACCTTTCATCTCTTGGTTTGAATTTGCTTCTTAATCATTCCTGCGTTCATTCCCAATCAACAAGAAGTTCTTCCAGAAATTTTCTATACTTGCAACTATATTTATGCATTTTCCACATTTATTCCCTTCTCATCTGGTCCTTCACCTTATATTCTTTTTTTTTTGGCACATTCAGTTGCCGCCTGATTTTTATCTACTTCTGGTTTGATTTCCATTCCTGCTTGACGCTGATATGCTTCTGCTAAATTAAGCACAGAAGTCATCTTAGATATGTTTCAAAACTTTCACTACATTTGGGTCTTGTGAGGTCAGCAGATATGTTTGGAATGCCACAATTGCAGATCTATGCATGTAATCAATTTCAAGGAGGCCCATCCTTCCTTCAGAACAGGGAATATATAGTCTTGGTATGCACCGATTTTTATAAATCATTTGGTTAGCATGAAGCATCCTTCTTGATTTCCTATCTAATCTATCCAACACGTTTTGGGGACAGTCAACCACTCCAAAACTAAGTTAGGACAGGAAAAGCAAATTGATTTATATCTTGGATTTTGTTCCTAGATGTCAGTGCTGTTTTCAGGATTAATTTAAGTCTTCTAAAGTATTCCTTACCAAATTTTATTCACATTTGTTCATGTTTTACTGTTGATCCTTCATCAATTCCCAAATATTTATAAGCTCCCTCTTCCTCAAGTTCTTTTATATCATATTGTCCCAAACTGATGATGTGAAGTTGTTCAATCTCGCAGTTCATTGTTTACTGATGGGTTCGGAGCCGATCCATAGTCTCCGGTACGGCCATATGCAAAGCTCGAGGTCTTCCAGTAGCTCGAGGCCAAGCCCTTATCTCATGATGCACTGTGAATCACCTCAGATCTAGTTTGCCATGGCATCTGATCAGAGGTTCCAGTGCAAGCTCGGGACAGTAACAACTTAAATAATTTCATATTTAGCAGTTGCTTAAGTAATATTTTTTCTAAACTTTCATAGATAAGTTAGATAGGTAGCTAGCTTTTAAAGCTTCCTTGAAGCTCCCCTTCCTATGTGTGGTTAATAATCTTTAAAATAACGGCCTTGTGTGTTTTGGCCTAGTTTTCTTGCTGTGCTAAGTAGTTTTCTAGTGGCTTTAATAGCATTTTTCTATTGTTGGCCTTGTATATTGTGGCCTTTAGTTGTAGAAAGTGTGTTTAGATATTTAGTGGCTTTATACAGCTTTCAATAGTTGTTAAAATGTTTTTATCAGGCTCATTTCTAGTGTGTGTGTGTGTGTGTGTGTGTGTGTGTGTGTGTGTGTGTGTGTGTGTGTGTGTGTGATTTTAGAGCCTAATAGCTTTATTAATATTTTGAGACAGCTTTTTCATAGGCTTGGTAGTGTGTGTGTGTTGGAGCCTAGAAAATTCTTTACTATCTGCTTTGTGTGTTGTTGTAGCAGTATTATGGCGAATGACAAAGACAAGCACCCAAAGTCTGGGTTTAAAACATGTCCAGACTTCAACCAAAAAATGTCCGTTACGGATGGACATGTAACATGCATTTATTGTTTAGGAGCTGTCCATTTACAGGAGTGCCATATGTCATTCCTTTTCTTTGAGAGTGTTGTTAGAGAGGAAAAGGAAATTGATGGACAGGGGCTTGTTGAAGCCCCCCCTTTCAAGAGGTGCTGAGTGACCAGGATGTGGCCAGCAAATCTTCCAAGTCCTCTAGATCTTCTGTGGAATCTAAGGACTAAGCATGCCAAGAAATCCAAAAAATTGGAAGATTCTGCAACATTGTCTCCACAGACTTCGGAGCCGACTGTCCTTTCTTTTCAGAGCCAGCCCACAGTTTTGGAGCCGGTATCCAAAGTGCCTCAGTCACCATTGCTTCAGTCGGCACCATCAGTGCATTCATCTAGGTCATCTGTCAGCTTGCCGGATTTGGATACGGATCGATTGGTGCAGAAGCTTTTACAGGCACCAGGCCTTGCTAAATTGCCAGCTCCAACCCAAGTGGTTTCGGAGCTGAAGACCACTATTCCTGCTGTGACTACTCCTCTGAGCCGTAGCGGCCCTTCGGAGCCAGAGGAAGCAGACCTGTTGATCTTGGAGCCTTTGGAGCAGAGACCTGCTCTGGTGTCTTTGGCTCCATCCACTCTGACATCCTCAGCGCCGACTGGGGACTCTAGGAGCCAACACACTCCAGTCGGATCCAGGGAGGATAGTCCGACCGACTTGTCAGTGCCGACTCTTCCTCTCAGGGCTTCAGCTAGGATGAGCTCGGCTCTTACCTTAGGCTCGGAGCCCACGGCCTCGGTGCGGGAGGGTTTGACGGTTCCCTTGGATCTGTGAGTTCCTTCCCATCAGAGCCGAGGTCTTTTCAAGGCCACGAGGAGAGCTTTGTCCCCCCAAGACATCCTTGACTTCAGGCCTTGCTTCCTCATCCCCTAAAGTGCCTGTGTCTGCTTCCATTGTCCACGCTAGGCGTAGAGACCCAGAGCCTCAGGTAGCCCCACAGGGTGCTCCCTGCTCTTCTGAGACCTCCCCCAGAGGCTCCCACTGAGGATGTTCCCAGGAAGAGGTTGTGCAAGAGGAGACACTTGGACTCCCCACAGGAGTCTTTAACAAATAACACTGTCTTGGATGAATCAGAAGGGTCCCCGCGGTCCCTCTCTGAGGATATCTCCTTTGCTGAGAGATACTTGAGATCCTTAGGCAGAGGGGTGACTGGCAGTCCAAAAGCCCTACTGAGGATGAGTCAGTTCTCCTGAAGGCTTTCGGGTCTCAACCCTCCACCTCTTGGGTGTCTCCGCCCTTCGATGAGCTCATGCAGTTGGTCTCTCGGAGGGCGTGGGAGGCACCGGAGTCCATGAAGCCTGTTCCTAGGAGGCCTAACAAGTTCATATCAGCTCCTCCAGATAGAACCTTCTTGTCCAAAGGAGTCCCTATTGATGCCATGTTGGTGGCGGCGGCCACCAAAAAGGAAATGTCTGAGACTTCGTCTATCCATCTTCCTAATAGAGAGTCTAGGATCATGGATAGATAGATAGACGCCGCATCGGGCAGCGCCACTTAAACTGGTTTAAACTATTCCCAGCTCCACAAAGTCTGCTCTTCACTTTTTCCCTTAGAACTGTTCTGAATCTCAAAGTAAGCACTCTATTTTCATTCTAAAGCCCTGCAGTGGCTCGTATAAGTAATCTTATAAATAAGCACTAAAACTAAAGCACTACACCCTCTTATACTCCCTTTAAGTACTTGGCTCCCTATTGGTCCTTTTTGATCAGTCAAAAAGTAGTTCCTTATACTATTCTGGCATGTCCAAAAGTCAGTTTCGGGTTTACTCTCCAGTCCAGCTGGTGAATCTGGGAATCTTGAGGCAATGTTACAACTGCCTTATGTACACAGACCACCCTCTCCTCCTCCCAACAAGCTCAAATATACATGAGAGATGCAACTATATAGCCAAACTGGAGGCTGAGCTCTCCCAACCCAATACTGGCGCAGTCAGTCAGGAGGAGAAGGTAACCACACACACCACAAATCCAGTCTCACATAGATCTAATGCAACAGAAAACCAAGCACAAACACACAAAAACATACTCGGAGGCTCTAAATAAACATCTGCCCAAGCAGCAGAGACCTCCAAAGCAGACATCCAAGCAACCACTACCCCACAATACCCACGTATCACATACTTCACAAAGTCAGTGTGCCACACAGTCACAGCCCTTAAGGCTAAACACACCTAATACACTTGTAATAGGTGACTCTATTGTCACACACACTGACGTCCCACTCACCAGGCTGAACAAGGAGAAGGTCACTGTAAGCTGCCTGATGGGTGCCAGGATCTGCCACATAACGCAAGCACTCAGGTCACTCCAAAGCAAGTACAAATATGACTCCGTCATTGTCCATGCTGGTGTGAATGACCTGAGACGTACCTCCCTGGACTACATGAAAAGAGACAGAGGAGCTCTCTGATCATGTAGCTCAGGCCGGTATGACCCTGACCTTGAGTAGCATCTTACCTTCACCAAGAATGATGCTACAGTATAAAGACAAAATTATCAATTTTAACAATTGGCTACAGTATTGGTGTCATTCAAAGGGGATCCAGTGTCTGTCAGCCTGGGATGACATGCTCGACAAGCCACGTTGCTTCGCTAGGGATGGCTTGCACATGTCACCCCTGGACTTTCAAATACTGGCTAAGGCTCTTGCCACCCCCATAGTGCCTTTTTTAGGCAAGGCTCAAAAGACAAACCCACCTCCATAGACAACAAAAAGAAAAAGAAACCAAGGGTAATGCTGCTCAACGCCAGAAGTCTAAACCTCAAGATGCACGCACTCGAGGCTCTCCTCAGTATGGAGAATATAGATATCTGTGCAGTAACAGAAACCTGGTTCAAGGCTCCCGAGAGCACCCCAGCACTACCAGGTTATACCTCATACCATGCTTTTCGGCCCCAAAACTCGGACCGAACCACAAAAGGAGGGGGAGTATCCATATTCAAAGATACCCACACCTCCAGGTTAGTGGCACTGCATGAAGCATCGGAGACCATCCATGTGCAACTAACAGTGGGCAAAACTGCCTTTCAGTTTGTAGCCTGCTACAGACCACCTTCCCAAACTCAGGAACCCCACTCGGCTTTCCTGAGAACACTGGAGAATATGAAGGTCTCTCCAAACACCATTATATTGGGTGACTTCAACTACCCAAACAGACTGGGAGCACTACTCAAGCCCCAACACCCTCGCCCAACGGTTCCTAGAATTTATAAACTCAAATGCTATGGAACAACTGGTCACCACTCCCACAAGAGGGGAAAACATATTGGACCTGATCATCACCAACATGGGGACTCTATGTTCCATACCAGAGGTATACCCCTCATTGGTAAGATCTGACCATAAATTAATCTCACTGGACATCCATATCCCGTCCCCACCCCCAGCCAAGGAAACCATGGTGAAGAACTTCTCAAAAGCAAACTTCACACTTCTCAAAACCGAGGTGGAATCCTTCAAAGCCCCCAGGCCAGTGGAAAATATGGCCCAAACTGCATCCTTTACAAACGCTTTCTATGGACACCTACAGGAATGCATGAATCGTGCTATCCCAAATAAAACCAAGACTCATTCCTCCAAAGGCAGGAGACCTGTCTGGTGGACCCCAGCCATAAATAAGCTGTACAACAGAAGGAGGAAGCTACTACATGATAGAGCAAAATCCCAAAAAGGGAAGGCATCTCTGATCAGTACTAGCAAGAAAAGTACAGTTTTGTACCTACCATAAATGTAGATGTTCGAAGATCCACATTGCTGCAGTCCTTACATATGGGTAGTCCGCTGTCCTCGGTCGGCCCGAATACCAAAGTATTAGGCTGATGTCGGTCAAGGCGCTTAAAACTGACATCAGGACGTCAGGGTACAAAAGCGCATGACCGACGTCATTTCCTCAGTCTTTTCTTGCCCCAGATGTCAGAAGGCCCTAACAAGAAAGGCCACAGCCAAAACCAGCAAAACTAACCAACCACCCGTGCACTAACCATATTTACAATATGTACAACACAAACCACACCACCACCTTCAACAACAGAGGGAAGGAGGGAGGGTATTGGACTGCAGCAATGTGGATCTTGAACATCTACATTTATGGTAGGTACAAAACTGTACTATGTTCTTCATCTCACATTGCTGCAGTCCTTACATATGGGTAGAATCCCAAAGCAGAGGTAAGGGAGGATGGCAAAACTATAAAGCATTAGGAGCTGCCAAAATGCCCTGTAAAATTGCAGTGGCAAATCCAGCCCTAGATTTAGAGTAAAGTGGAAAGTGGTAATGCTTAGAGAAAGTATGCACTGAACTCCAAGTAGCTGCTTCCAAAATATCTTTAGTAGCCACCCCCCTTAAAAGCTGTAGAAGTGGCAGTAGCCCTAGTGGAATGAGGCCTAATCCCAGCTGGAATCTCCTTACCATGATGGGAATAACAGAAAGCAATACAAAAACCAATCCACTTAGAAATAGTTTGTTTTGAAACAGGTTTGCCCTGAGAACCCAAAGCAAAAGAAACAAACAACTGCTGAGACTGCCAGAACCCTTTAGTTCTGCTCAAATAATATTGCAACTGTCTGTGTATATCCAAAGTGTGCAAAATCTTTCCCCTTTATTTTGGGGTTTGCATAAACAGTCGGGAGATGAAGAGTTTGGTGTAGAGCCACACTAGACAGCACTTTAGGCATAAAAGAAGGGTTAGTACGCAAAGACACCCTATCCTTGTGGAAAATTAAGAAAGGCTCAACTGCCATAAGGGCCTGTAATTCAGAAGCCCTTCTCGCAGAGGTAATGGCCAACAAAAAAGCAGTCTTCCATGATAAATATTTCAACTCTGCCGATGCTGCAGGCTCAAAAGGTTGTAGAGTGAGTTTCTCCAACACAAAATTGAGATCCCAAGCAGGAGTAGGAGCTCTACGTGGGGGTCTTATATTCTTTGCCCCTCTAAGGAATTGCTTAAACAAAGGCTGAGAAAATAATGGTGGGTCATAGTCATAGTGAGCAGAAATTGCTGCAGCATGAACCTTTATAGAGGAGAAGGACAAACCTTTGTCCAATAACTCAGTAAGGTATTGAAGCGCAACACTTAAATTAGGTTTAGAAACATCAAAGTCCTTTGCTGTACTCCAAAATAAAAATCTCCTCCATTTATCTGCGTAAACTTTCCTTGTACTAGGCCTTCTGGCCTCCAGAATAACATTCAAAACTTGTTGTGGAAGCTGAGACCCTCCAGGGTTTAAAACAGAATATGCCAGGCTGTCAGATGTAGAGAATGAAGTTTGACATTGAGTAAATGACTGTTCTCCTGAGACAGCAGGTGAGGAATCAAAGGCAAAGGCCATGGAGGCTCCTGTACCAGACTTCTCAGTAATGGGTACCAGTGCTGTCGAGGCCAATCTGGAGCTATTAAAATCATGTTTGGCTTGTCCTGTCTGACCTTCAGCAGTACCTTTGGGAGGAGAGGCAGAGGTGGAAAGGCATACACGTGAAGATTGCTCCAATTGAATGAGAGAGCATCCACTTTCCAAGCTGTGGGATGAAACCTTTTGTGCAAAACTTTGGCAGCTGGTAATTTAGTGGAGAAGCGAACAGATCTATGTCTGGAGTTCCCCATAACACTGTCAATCTCTGAAATACATGAGGATCCAATTTCCACTCGTGGGGATCCATAATTTGTCTGCTCAACACATCTGCTAAGGAGTTCTGTGCTCCTGGCAGAAACCTTGCCTGAAGATTTAGCTGTAAACTGAGAGCAGTCTCCCACAAAATCATTGCTTGTCTGCATAGAGGATAAGAATGTTCCCCTTGCTTGTTGATGTACCACATGACAGTTGTGTTGTCTGTTTGAATCAACACCTGCCCTGGAAGAAGTAAATCCTTGAAAGCTATCAATGCAAATTGGACTGCTAACATCTCCTTCAAGTTGATATGTAGATGTTGAAGTCTGGCAGGCCACGTGTCTTGTACCCATTTTCCATTTAGATGAGCTCCCAAGCTTTGTCTGAGGCATCTGTCGTTAAAATCTGACTCACCTCTGGCCGGGTCACAGAGAGTCCCTTGTTTAGGTGACATTCCTGAGCCCACCACAAAAATTCCTTTTGAATGCAAGGTATTATCTGAATGACAGTGTCCAAATCTTGGCAGTGCTGTGTCCATACATTCTTGAGATACCACTGTAGCTTCCTCATATGCAGTTTGGCATTGGGAAGTACCAGAATACAAGATGCCATGAACCCCAAGGCTTGAAGGACTGTCCTTGCAGTCAGCCTGGACTGACGAGACAATTGGTGGAAGTAAAGAGAAAGATTCTTTTGTTTGTCCGGGGTCAAAAGGCCATCTGGGATGCTGTATTCAGTCTCACACCCAGAAAGCACATGTCCTGAGAGGGTACTAGACTGGACTTTATTTCGCTCACAGAATACCCCAGGCATCTTAACACTGCCATCACATACTGTAAATGATGAAGAAGTTCGTCCTTTTGGGCCAGAATCAGGCAATCGTCCAAATAAGGATAGATTTGTATTCCTCTTAGCCTGAAGAAAGCTACCACTGGAGCCAGAACCTTCGTGAACACTCTGGGCGCAGTAGATAAGCCAAAGGGCAATGCAGAGAACTGATAATGTGAAGTCCCAGCCAAAACGCAGATACTTCCTGCAACTGGGCCTGATAGGAACATGAAGGTAAGCTTCCTTGAGATCCAGAGTCACCATCCAGTGATCTTTGCCCAGCAGAGGTAAAAGCTGTTGTAACGTCAACATTTTGAACTTGGGAATGTCCAGATATGTGTTGAGGATAGATAAATCCAAAATTGGTCTCCACGTGTTTCCTTTCTTTGGTACTAGAAACAGGCGAGAATAAAATCCTAGGCCCACTTCTGGCAGAGGGACCGGTTGTATGGCCCCTATTTGAAGTAGTAGAGAAATTTGTTTGTGAGCCTCTAGTCTTTGCTGAGGAGGAACGTCCGGCATGCCTTTGAAAGGAGGCAAGGTATGGAAATAAAACTTGTAACCCTGGTGTATGATATCCAATACCCATTTGTCTTGGGTAATCAACATCCAATTTTCCTTGAAGAGTGCTAACCTTCCTCCCAAAGGTGCTGCCAGGCAAGAAGGATCTGGCAGCTGAAAAGTAGGTCATTGGGCCTGTTTACGAAAGGACTGGCCCCTGCCCTCACCGAAGATTGTGCAGGTGAACTCCTGTTCTAGGCCTGAAAGAACTCTGAGCTCTGCCCTACCACGCCTAGATCTACCCCTAGACTGAGAATCATAAGAAGGATACGCCCACCCCTTAGCAGGCCAATTCCTACTAAACTTCGGAGGCTGAACTTGCAAAAATCTTTAACAGCCTGCATAGACTTAGCCTTGTCTTCCATTTTCTTCAAGACTGACTCCACAGGTGAACCAAACAACACATCAGACTGCAAAGGAGCATCCAAAATCCTTGTCTTAACATGGTCAGATAAATTCTGATCCTTCAGCCAGGCGTGCCTGCGAAGAACTGAGCCAGTGGCAGCCACCCTAGACGAGGCCTGCACAGCATCAAAACCACACTGTAATGAATGCTTACCCACCTGTTCAGAGACATGCACCAAATCTTGTAATTCTTTACACTCAATGCCTTCCGCCAGAGCATCCACCTTAGACTTCAATTGAGAAAGAAGAAAGTTTTGATATTTCAACATATGAAACTGGCAATTCAAAGCCCTCATAGCTAAGGTAGAAGATGTATAGACCTTCTTTCCCCATCTATCCAAAGCTCTGGCTTCTTTATCTAGAGGAACCGGATTTTTTACAACAGAGGCCTTGGCACCCTTAGGTCCCTGACTAATAGTTTCTGGGTCCGCCCTAGGACTCTTATAAAGATATTTATGAGCCTCAGGCACCCTGTAATACCTATCCGGTTTAACAGGAGCAGGAGGCAGAGAATCAGGATTAAGTGAAGCCTCTGCAAACACATCTTCCACAACATCCAGAACAGGGGGTATAGCCAAGGGCCTATGCTAGGGTAACAGCAAAAATTCCCTAAGCCTTTTCCGAGAATCAGAGAAGTCCTGACCTTCCCACTTAAAATGTTCCCTCATAGAATGAAGTGTCTCTGAAAAGAAAAATCCTCTGGAGGAGAAGCAGAAGGAGTGGAATCATCTGCATCAGAATCAGAATAAGGAGAGTACTCCTGCAAGTCCTCAGCTGAAGACTCTGAAACATCCAAGCCTGCTCAAAACTTCCCAACTCTGGCTCCACCCTAGGCCTCTTATCAGGAGGGGGCAAAGAACCTCTAATCAGAGTAATCAAATCTTCTGCCATTTTAAGCATGTGCTTCTTAGGCACAGACCCTGCTGAACTAGGAGTGACACCAACAGAAGCTAAAACTGGCCTGCCTCTGGGAGAAGCCTTGGAAACAGGAGAAGGCCTAACCACCCTAGGAAGGGAGGGGAGTACAGTAACTTGAGAAGCCCTTCAGCCTGACCTGCCTCCTGAGAGACCACCTCCTGCAAAATCAACGTCTCCCCCTGAGACTCCAGAGAAGTCTCCGTCGGAACCACCGGTTCCACTGAAGCCTCTAAAGAACCGGCGTCCGGAAAGGACGACTCATCTTGCCTGGGTTTAACTGCTTTGTCTTTGCGCTTCTTACAGAAGCGGGCGCCGGAGAATCCGACGGCATATTATAATTGCACCGCTTCCCAAAGACCAGCCTAGCACAATCTAACCTTCGCTAATAGTGCGTTATTGAACCTAGCACAAAGCGACACCCAACAAGGTCGAGCTGAGGGCGCAAACAAGGAATACACAAAGAATGATAATCCCTATGCGGTCTGTTTCCCACAAGAAATACAGTTATTCACTTTTTCTGACATCCGGTAAAACACTGAGGCAAGAAAAAAACAAAATATTCCCCAACGGGGTACTTAGCCAACTTGGATTCGGTCTGAAACTCCAAATTCGAAAAATTTCAGAACGCCGAACGGCACTTGCAACGCTGCTTCTGCATCGGACCATGCGGCAAAAGACTGAGGAAATGACGTCGGTCATGCGCTTTTGTACCCTGACGTCCTGATGTCAGTTTTAAGCACCTTGACCGACGTCAGCCTAATACTTTGGTATTCGGGCCGACCGAGGACAGCGGACTACCCATATGTAAGGACTGCAGCAATGTGAGATGAAGAACATCTACAATCCCTCATAAAATCATCTAAGGCCAGCTTCAAAAGAAAAATTGCACAAGATGCTAAAGATAATCACAAGGCCTTCTTTAGTTATGTCAGGAACCTGGGTGGCAACTCCCAGATATGCTCTGAGTTAGTTCAAAATGACAAAAAATACACTGAACCCACAGACATTGCCAACATCCTGGCAGACAGGTTCAGTGCAAACTTCTCCCCCCTTCCCCCCCAAAAGAGCAAATGTCTATCCCAACAGAGTGTAGCCTCCCTGACATCACAGATGAGAGCTGCCCTCTCCAAAGCAATAAACACAGCTTCAATGGGACCAGACGGTGTCCCGGGCTGCGTCTTACACGAACTCCAAGAAGAACTGAACCCTCACATAAAGTCACTGTTCAGTCTCAGCCTTACTACAGGATATGTACCCAAGGAATGGCGTACAGCAGCAGTGGTCCCCACTCCACAAAGGTGGTGCCACAACGGACCCTGGAAACTATCACCCTATAAGCCTGACTAGCCTGGTCTGCAAAGCTATGGAGCGTATCATCATGAAACTCATAAACAAAGACATTGGGAACCTCCAAACACTGGATCCTACCCAATTCAGCTTTGTTAAGGGCAGATCTTGCCTCTTGAACCTGGTCGACTTCTTTGAAACAGGTCACCAAGGCCATAGATGAAGGGAAGGTAGTCCACACAGCCTACCTGGACCTCGCAAAAGCATTCAACACAATACCCCACTCGGGCATCATAAATAAACTCACCAGCTTAAATATCAACCCCTATGTCACAAGATGGGTTGCAAACTGGCTCAGGGATAGAACCCACATGGGTTGCAAACTGGCTCAGAGATAGAACCCACATGGTCAGAATTGCAGGTGCCATGTCAGACTCGAAACCAGTTACAAGTGGTGTCCCACAAGGCTCAGTCCTGGGACCTCTCTTGTTCGGTATATATTTCTCTGAGGTACAGGCTAACATGGGAGGACTATGGCTGACCAAGTTCGCAGATGACTGCAAACTGGGTGCCATAATTGACTCGCTGACTGACACAAGCATCCTCCAAAAGGGTCTCACAGAAACAGATAACTGGTGCCAGAGCCATGGCCCAAAGCTAAATGCCCAAAAGTGGGAAAAACAAGGTGCCCACAAATTACCACATAGGTGGTAATCCATTAAGTACGAAAGTAGTAATTAGGGATTTGGGGACCCAAGTAGATAGCAATCTCTCCTTTAACAATCACGTTGCCAAAGTGGTTAGAAAGACCTTCTATATAGCCCACTTATCACGAAAGGGTTCACATCTAGATCAAGAGAGGTCATTGTGCCCCTCTACTCATCACTCATCAGGCCCATAATTGAATACAATGCCTCATTTGGGATGTACCTTACCAGACACCTGCAGCAACTGGAAAGACCCCAAAAGTACCTCACCAAGAGGATCAAGAGACTCAAACAGATTAATTATTATTATGTTTGTTTATTGATATTTGTATTTGTAATTTTATATATTAGGTCATATATATATGAATTTATAGTTATTTTTATTAATTTTAGCTTAATTATGTTCAGTACAATTGTTAGCATCAATTAGGTTGTTTAATTAATTAATTTCTTGTGTATATAATGGGGAGGTAATCAGTGTTTAGATTATTCTGAAGAAGTTCGTCTTGGCGGACGAAACCCGGGTAAATCTGTTGGATTACTTCCTTGGCGTTTTGTTGGCTGTATTTGTTTGTCTGTTTCAAGATTAAATTCCATTATTGCTGTGGATCTAAGTTGGTAACATCTTTCAGCGTGGATTTTTTGAAAACAGTGTGAACATTCGATTTTAAGAGGAAGTAAGTGCTATTGCTGTAGTATACTCGGGTTGTGGAACTTCCTAGTCGTGAGTTACAAGTTTGTGTTTTTCCAACGTATTTTGTGTTAGTATGGAGGACGAGGTGGTTCCAGCGGACACGGGGGTTATACTTCAGCAAATTAATGCACAGTTGAAAGAACATTCGGCTTTAATTCAAAAACTGTTAACTACAAACAGCCATGACAACAATTCTACTGTGAATGATAGCCTTGGACTGCCTTTAACACAGGCTACACCGCAATCTCCCAATTCAACTAAACAAGGTTCTTTAAAGCTGGTTTCTAATGGGGAGAATGCCAACAATACAAACAATACGAATTTTAATGTTTGGCGTGATAATTCTTTTACGTTCAATATGGTTCAAAATGACAATCAATTACCCCCAAAGAGACAGCACGATGCAATGTGTGATATGCTAAAAACCTTTGAAATGAAACTGTTCAAGTATAAACGTTTACAACTTGAAAACAGTTACCTGCAGAAAAATATAGATCTACATATGGTCCCCAAAGGATTAAGGCTTTGGAAGTACCCACACGGTAGTGAAAATAATGACAACATGTTGGAAGAACTGCATGATTTATTCAACAATACTGGTGTGCGTATGATGGAAATTATGATTAAGTATAATAATTCAAGAATAGACAATATGTTAAAAGAACTCGATGTACTCAATCAAAATATTAGCCAAGATTCCAGCTTCGATAAACATTACACCAAATACACTACCATCATCAAGGACATCGATTATAACTGTGGAATTATATACAATAAGAAAAGTAATAAAATAACAAGGGACATTAAAAGATATGAGGCCGGTGAAATTTACCCCAAATCCAAACATAAGCACAATAACCATGGTGATGAGACACATATGGAACGTAGCCGACAAAGACAGGAAGTGTATGACATCACTTCCGACAATGAGGAACAACAACAACAAGGTACCAACGAACAGAACTACGCAGAAGTTGTGAGGCGATCGGAAAGGCTCTTCAATCGGGGAAAACATTATGGAGAGGATGATTATAGAGACACAGGGGCGAAACCAAAAAGAGGTTTTTTAGCGGCAAGCAATGCGAAAGCAGGATGGAAGGGTCGGAAATAAGGGAACCACCAAGAACGCTGAATTGATACCAGCATGGATTATAACATGGACATAGACCACACTATTGCTGCACCGACTGTGGACTTTTACCAACCAACAATTATACAAGAAGTGTCTCAGTTCAAATATGGTATGTGTGAATCAAATTTGGGACAGAATAATGCTTATGATGTTTTTAATGTTTCACAGCCCCGCACGCAGCAAGCATTAATCAGTTACAACATGGCAGGTTATAGTTATATTTATGAGAATAATGCTAAGCAAAAGGATAGTAGAGTAAAGGGCATTAATATAAATTATGATCACTTAGTATATAATATAGGTGATATGGCAACTAGTCCACATGAGCAGACTGGGTATGGTTGTTTTCAGTGTGGAACGGAGACAAATGGTAACTATGGCAATATCAAAGATTATGATGTTCTTAAGAATAAGGGTGACTTCCCCGCCCAGACAACAGCTGAGGAACCAAATGTTATAAACTGTCAGGGAGATATAGATTTAGAGGTAAATAAGTCACGACAAGATGATCAAGCACTATTGGACTTGACAATTCATGATTACCCTGACATTATTTGTTCTTCTAACATGCTGAGCTGTTACACTGATAACACAGTTAATGATATGACGAATAATGGCATGAATGAGAACAGCACTGATTTTTTAAGTGATGAATTTCACAATCCTATTAATTTCTATATTGACCTTAATATTGAAAGGTATTTGAATAAAGAAGATATATGCACATTGGATGATAATTTGGAATTAATTGATAAAGAACCTTTAAGTAACCCTAATATCATTACTAATACCCATGGGGATTACAAAATATTTAATTATTCCAAATATGCATTCAACAGTAAACATGCCAATTTATTTTCACTGGGACATAATTTTGTACCCTGTCGTAAGGGGAAATTAGTGAATTCTATTGTCAACTTGAAATTATTCAGTAGAAAATTAAACTTGAAATTATTCTTTCAGGGAAGTGTACAGGACAACAGGAGGAACTATACAGCGAGTGATTTGTGTAAACCTAGCATTTTTAACCCCCCCATGAATGACAAAATAATTACTTTTGAAAAACGGGCCGAAATGGATATTAGGGACTTTTTTAAACATTATAATACTCCCATACATAGTAACATGACAGAAAGTGATGAGGAAACATTCAAAGACATATTAAACATTAAAGATATTAGAATAATGAGGCCTGATAAAGGTAGTGGAGTTGTCATAACTGACACAGGGGATTATGTTACATATATGACTACCATGTTGCTAGGTCAATCTTACTCTGAAATAAGTTTAAATGAAATCAACATTGCTCATCAAAGAATAGATAACAGATTAGAAGACATGTTATTGCAAGGTGAATTGACAGAGGATGAACATAAATATCTTACTAATGACTTTCCGTCATTAGTGGAATATTTGGAATTCCAAAAATCCACAAAGGTCTGAATAATTTACAATTCAGGCCTATTGTGGATGGGAAGAGGAACAAAACATGTTTTATTAGTCAATATCTTGACAATCACTTTAAGTTAAGTATGTCCAAATACCCATACATCACCAAAGACTCATGGGACTTTCTTAATATGATGAATAAAGTTAAAATGAAGGATGGAGACATTATGGTCACTATAGATGTTTGCAATCTTTTCACATCAATACCCCATGATATAGGGTTGATTTGGTTAGAAGAACAGCTTTTTGAATCAAAAACATTTGACCAAACCAAGATTAATACCCTGATTGGTCTAATGGAAATAGTACTACATAACAACTTTTTGTATTATGAAGGACATTACTACAAACAAACTGATGGTGTTGCAATGGGGGCAGCATGTGCCCCCATGTATGCTAATTTAATAATGACATATTGGGAGTACAACTATATTTTTAATAGTCCATTTAAACAACACCTCAAAACATACACTAGATATTTAGATGATATTTTTATAGTATGGGATGCAGATGAGGTATCTTTAAAAATATTTCTTGAATATATAAATCAAAATGTGCGATTTTTAAAGTTTACACATCACATTGGTTATGAAAGTATATCCTATTTGGATGTGGAGTTAACCTTTGATAAACATAGGGAATATTTAAAATCTAACATACATAGAAAACCAACATTTTCCAACTCCTATCTTCACTATGACAGCTGGCACCCTGACCATCAAAAGAAGGGCGTTGTTAAGGGTCAGATGGTCAGGGCAGCCAGGATGATTAGTGAGGAGACTGAACTGTATGATGAATTGGAATTTATGCAAAGTATGTTTATAAGTAGGGGATACCCAGAAATCCTATGTGAAACTATTAAACAAGAAGTGAAAAATAAGAGACAGATAGGAATGTATCAAGCTATTTTAAGTCATGGATATGACAAAAATGTAAACAAGATTCTGTATGAAAATAAGGATCAGACGCCATTATACATTTCAGTATATGATGATTGTACCCCAATAATCAAGAATATTATTAATAGGAACTGGAGTTTGTATATTAATGAACATATGACGGCATCAATATTTAAAGGACCGGTTAAATTTGTGTATAAAAAGGATATGTCCTTCAAAGAGTTTTTTGAGCACAATATTGAAGTACGACAACACAACAACAATAGACCAATTGGAAATTTTAGATGTGGAAGATGTACAACATGTAAGTATATACAAGATACACAGGATAAAATCAAAATTAATCACATTAATATTAACATTAAAGGACATTTCAATTGTCATACTTTTAATGTGATTTATGCAGCATTATGTCAACAGTGTAGAGCCTTTTATATAGGCAAAACGAGTAGGAAGTTCAGGAGTAGAATTAAAGAACATGTATTGGATATAAAGCACATGAAAACCACCAATGCTTTGGTGAGACATATCCTATTACATACTGATCATAATTTTAAATTTTGTATAATTGAACATTTATTGTGTGATGTACAAGGAAAAATTACTAAATATGACCTTGACATACAGGAGTTAAAATGGCAGATTCTGTTGAATGCACATAATTGGCCTGGACTCAATGAATACTGCACAATTAAACCCATCCTTATGAAAAATTATATTAAGGGTAGATGTTAAGTTAGTCCAGTATATTATTGGTTTAAGTGTAATCTAGTCCAGGTTAACATACATATTATTAAAATTATTACCTTAGTATTTCTACAGATCAACAATTCAATATAAAATAAAGTAGTAAGTACTTAAATGTACTTATGTATCTGTACATAATAATTTTTCGTATTTTATGTTTCTTTATGGTTTTTCATGCTTTATTTTATGAATTGTATAGTTATTGTAATAATATTTTCTTCACAGTCATTTATGTTTATATATTAGTAGTGTTAAATTATCGGGTAAGGAATAATGATATATATATACATTTAGATGACAGTACATTGGGGTATCTGCATGTAATTTATGTGAATTTAGTATAAAAATATATATCTTTTTAGACATTGCATCAATATTGCATTACGTTTGAGTATTGCATTATTTATTGAAATATGAATTATTCACAAAACATATATATTTATTTTAATTATTATTATGTTTGTTTATTGATATTTGTATTTGTAATTTTATATATTAGGTCATATATATATGAATTTATAGTTATTTTTATTAATTTTAGCTTAATTATGTTCAGTACAATTGTTAGCATCAATTAGGTTGTTTAATTAATTAATTTCTTGTGTATATAATGGGGAGGTAATCAGTGTTTAGATTATTCTGAAGAAGTTCGTCTTGGCGGACGAAACCCGGGTAAATCTGTTGGATTACTTCCTTGGTGTTTTGTTGGCTGTATTTGTTTGTCTGTTTCAAGATTAAATTCCATTATTGCTGTGGATCTAAGTTGGTAACATCTTTCAGCGTGGATTTTTTGAAAACAGTGTGAACATTCGATTTTAAGAGGAAGTAAGTGCTATTGCTGTAGTATACTCGGGTTGTGGAACTTCCTAGTCGTGAGTTACACATTGTGCCCCTCTACTCATCACTCATCAGGCCCATAATTGAATACAATGCCTCATTTGGGATGTACCTTACCAGACACCTGCAGCAACTGGAAAGACCCCAAAAGTACCTCACCAAGAGGATCAAGAGACTCAAACAGATGCCCTACGCAGTCAGGCTAAAGAAACTCCAGCTCTACTCAGCTGCTTACCGCCTACTCATAGGCAATCTGTGCCTGATGTATAAAGCCATGTCCAACCCAGAATTAATGGATATGCTCCACCTCAGGAAATCCAAATCCATTAGAGCTACATGCTCCAGGGAATTAAACCTCAGCACAGAAATAAATAGGACATGCTGGAGGGACAGATTCATATCCCAGAGGCTCCCCTCACTCTGGAACAAAATCCCAATCCATGTTAGGCAAAGTCCCTCAATGACCCTCCAAGAGAAATCTTGACGAGTGTATGGGAGATCGTAGGTTTACCCCTGGGATCTCTTCTGTGTCCCTACTAGAGACAGAGGCACAGTAAACTAACCTCAAAAGAGCTATCTTCTGTGACCTACTATACAGAGGCACAGTCAACTAATCTAAAAGGGTGGCAAAAGCCAAACACACTCTGGCTAGGCTTATAAAAGCCCTAGGGCAGATAGCCTAGTATCAACCTATAAACCTATATGTGAAACATATCTTTAGTTCAGCGACTGTTGCTCTCCGCTCACTGAACTACTTACTCATTTTACTAGGTTGCAAAGAGATCCTTAGGGAGTTGGGAGATGCTCTTCAGGGTACAGCAGTTGCAGGGGCCTCTGACAAAGTTGCTGCCCAGCCTGCTACCCTAAACTCTATTGTCAACTCATCCATGCGTCTCATATCCTATGCAGCTGATGGAACAAGTAGGGCAGCGGGTACAGGAATCGCTCTCAGAAGACATTCCTGGATGTGCTTGTGTTCCTTCGCTGAACCCTTTAAGTCATCCTTTACAAACATCCCTTTTGATGGCTCATCCCTTTTTGGGCCTAAAGTGAAGGAAACTCTGACCAGGTGTGAACAGGAGGGAAAGACTCTGTCTGCCGGACTCTGTTTTTCCACCCCTACCCGACCTTATCCCAAAGGCGAGGAAAAATGTGGTTTCGGAAAGCCCAAGGAGCCTTTCAGGACACACATGGTGAACCCCCTCCAGGTGCAGAGGAGGAGGTAATTGTGGAAGACGCCGCCCTAGCGGCAGAGGGGGTCCACAACATCAGGGTGACAGATCACTTCTCTGGTCAATCCTACCAGCGCTCCTGAAAGGAGGTCTGACTGCCCTGCTCTGGAGGCAGTCAGGTGGTCACTTATCTTTGTATCCAGACGCCTGGCATGGCTGGGTACAAAGTATCATTTCCAGAGGGTACTTCATACCATTCATCACACGTCCCCCCATCCATAAGGAGAATCCCAGATGTTCCACCCCTTTTACAGGGAACAAGCAACTATAGAGGTCCACAAGTTGCATCAAAAAAGAGTCATCCAGCCAGTCCCAGCAGACCAAACAGGATCCGGAACTTACTCAAGGTTCTTTTTGGTTCCAAAGAAAACAGAGGACTGGAGACCCATTTTGGACCTCAGCAGACTCAACCAATATGTAAAGAAAGAGAAGTTCCGGATGGTCACGCTCCAGTCTATTTCCCTTCTTAGGGAAAGACAACTGGATGTGCTCGATAGATCTCAAGGATGCGTACCACCACATAAAGATGGCCAGGCCACCCAGAGATCACCTGCGTTTCTGGCTGGGAGCCAATCATCATCAGTTTCAAGCCCTGCCCTTTGGTCTCACCGCAGCCCCCAGAGTGTTCACCAAATACTTGGCAGTGGTCACGGCTCACCTGAGGAGTCTAGGATTCCAGGTGCTTCCGTACCTAGACGATTGGCTCCTTACCGCCACCACCAGGCATCAACCGATTCAGGCAAGGGAGTACGCTGTCACTCTGCAATCATTTAGGCATTACAGTCAACTCAGAAATGTCTGCCTTGTCGCCATCACAGCATATCAATTTTATCGGGGAGGTGTCTCACCTCAACCACCACTCTGAAGCTACCAATTGAGAGAGTCTTCTTTCTTCATCAACATGTCAGCACATTGGTATTGAAAGACAGAGCACCAGTTTCAGAAGTTTTGAAAGTATTGGGTTTGATGGCTGCAGCAATCCTAGCCATATTATTAGCAAGAATGCATATGCGGATTCTTCAATGGCTGTTCACTCAATGGTCTTACCAGGAACTTCCCATGGACCACACAATTTTAAGTTTTGCAAGAAAGATCTCCAGTGGTGGTTGACGTCCCTTCATGTCACCATAGGACGCCCCTTTGTTCTACTCCCTCCAGTAGTCACTGTGACCACGGACGCTTCCCTGATAGGGTGGTGGGGGTATTTTCAGGGAATGACTGATCAAGGTACATGGACAGATCAGGAATCACACTTGCATATCAATGTTCTGAAGATGAGAGCAGTACTTTTGGCACTGCAGTACTTCCAGGATTCTCTTCGCCTAGGAAAAATAGCAATTCAGACAGACAATATGTCAGTAGTCTACTACTTGAACAAGCAAGGGGGAACCAGATCTTACCCCCTTTGCCAAGAAGCCCTCAGAGTTTGGCAGTGGGCTGTTTCCTCCCAGCACTTTCTCTTGGCAATGCATATCCTGGGGAGATCCAATGTGATAGCAGACAAACTGAGCAGGGCAATCTTGTTGAGTGGTCCCTCAAGAAAGAGATTGTGGACATGATATTATGCAAATGAGGCTAGCCTTGTTGTGACCTTTTTGCCAGCCACATCATCACAAAATGCAGAAGCTACTTTGCCCCGATTCCTCCTCCGGGAAAAGCCCCGAGGGATGCACTCGTACACGACTGGCCCCTGGGTATCCTCTATGCATTTCCTCCAATCCCACTGATACCCAAAGTTCTACAGAAAGCAAAATCCCTGGGAAAGACCATCATTCTTATAGCCCCTCATTGGCCTCGGCAGATTTGGTTCCCACTCCTTCAACACTATCTCTTGGAGGATCCCTGGATTCTGGACTCAGTTCCAGACCTTCTGACACATCCGTAGGGGGACCTTCATCTTTCTCTGCAGTCATTAAAGCTGACAGCTTGGCTGCTCCAGTTTCCCTCATAGCCAGGCTTCATAACTTCTCCAGTGAGACAAAACAGATCCTTTTGTCTTCTCATAAGCCGTCCACTACAAGATTATATCTTCGTAAGTGGAAGAGATTTTCCATATGGGCCTCTAAGTAGAACATTGATCCTTACCAAGCCCCCTTGACATCCATACTAGAGTTCTTGACTATGATTTGTAATAAAGGAGCTGCAGCCGCAACAGTTCGGGTTCAGTTGGATGCTACATCTAACTTTCATCTCGGGACTGACAGGCTAAATATCATGCCCCATAAGTTATCCAAGGCCTTTCTCAAGGGACCTTTCACATGAGGCCTCCGCAGAGTGTCAGAACTTCACTAATATCAACCAAGTCACTGAGTTACCAGTTTTCTTCCCTAATCATTCCAATAAGTTGGAGTATATGATGCACAAACTAGATGTTCACAGACAGCTCAGATTTTATTTGGATAGAACAAAAAATATCAGGAAATCAGACTAGCTCTTTGTTTCATTCTCTGAAGCCAGAAAAGGTAGATCAGTGGCTAAAACAACTCTGTCTAAATGGTTATCTGATTGTATCACCTTTGTCTACTCAGCTGCTAATATGCCTTTGCAACACAAGATTAAAGCTCACTCAGAGTGAGTTTCTACATCCTCTGCATTCCAAGCCAAATTGCCCTTTGATAATATTTGTGCAGTAGCCACTTGGTCTAAACCTCACACCTTTATCATGCATTACAAAGTTGATAAGGCCTCCACGGACAGGTCCTGAAGAATGTACTCCCGCGAGCCAGCCGAGATTGATGGTGCTAGGGATGATACCCATCAGTAAAGAATGAACGGCAAGATTGAACAACTTCACATTAAGAAGTTATGTACTCACCATAATGTTCCATGCGAGTTGTTCATCTCACCTTCATTCTCACGTCCCTCCCTCCTTCCCCCTCCTGGCTGATAGCTGACCTAGATGTTGGTCTCATCCTGGTTGCTCAATTTCCTCATCCTTTCCATAGGAGGATAGCTCATTTATATGGTTATAGTACACGCAGCAAACAAGATCTGAGGTAATTCACAGTGCATCATGGGATATGGGCTTGGCCTCGAGTTACTGGAAGACCAAGAGCTTTGCATATGGCCGTACCGGAGCCGATGGATCGGCTCTGAACTCATCAGTAAAGAATGAAGGCGAGATGAACAACTCACATGGAATATTATGGTGAGTACATAACTTATGGTGAGTACATAACTTCTTATTTTTCCTGTGCTGCAGTTTTTATGCTTTAAAGGTTGCTTTTGCACATTTATAAAGACCAAATCACATTGTTATATCATCTAAAAAAGTTTTGACAACTTGCAGTCGTGCTTTCAGTTCCTCATCAGAAGAGCTATATAGTTTTAAATCATTGACAAAGAGAAAATGAGAAGTCTTTACACTTTGTTGTTTTCTAGGAGCCAAATTACAGCCATGGCCTAAGCTGTCAAGTAGACAACTTAATGGGTTAAGGGCATGGCAGAACAGCACCAGTGACAGAGTCACCCTGGTATCCCCTTTTGAATATTTATCCCTGGGATAATAATTTGCCCTTTTTCATGGCTTAATTATAAAGTGGTCTGCTACTGTTTCATGGTCACTGTAATGTAGTCCATCAGTGTAGGGTGTATCTTATACATTTTTAGGCATTCTTTTATCCATGCACGTGGGATACTATCAAATGCTTTTTTGTAGTCAATCCATGCCATACTTAAATTCTTCCCCTTTTTACAGTTCTCTATGACTTTAACAACAAATGATCCTTTGTTCCATATGACTTTATTTTATTGTCCTTTTGTTCTACTGCCATAACTGAGTTTTCTTCTAAATGACTATAAACTCTGTCGGCATTAATTTCCGTCATACCTCTCAACCTAGAAACATGAAAAATCTTGACAAAAGGCCCATGAAAAGTAGGTACAACTGGCCAAAAATCAGGACACTGATTAACATAACATTTGCATACATGATCATGTAGCCCCATCCACTCATATGGAATTGTGGAATACCAACATGAAGACAAGTCACTAAATATAATAAATAATGGCAGACATTTGAATTTCAGACTTCATATCCTTCTGAAAATACATAATGCAAAACCTGTTATTCTAGGAACTATCAGAATTTACAGGAGAAATATTTAAAATCTATTTTTTTGGCCTCTGTCCCACCATTAATTTTGGCTTTGTCCAGATTTCTTGCTCGGAGAGACTGAGAGGCATGCAGGGAACAAATAAAGTTCAAAAAGAAATCTGAATACTTCAGAAGCTCTTTAAGCCTTTTTCCTTTGATCAATGCTGAAGGCATCAGGAACTGGCCACAGCAAATGCTCTTGCAGTACAACCAAAAGTTAATATTTACAGACTGAAACATGTCTATGTATATATTTATTCAAGCCACATTAGCAGTGAACTCTTAGGTGGTGCTACAGGTAGTGACATGCAGGTTACCAGATGTAGACAAGTCAGTGGTACCAAGCTCACTTTGGAAGTAAATCCAACTCAAGTAGCTCTTCAACCAGAACCTAAATTCAGCTAATGATCCGCAAACACAAAAGCTTCCCCAAAAAACAAAAAAGACAGAACTGTACTGTTTTTCAGTGTTTATTCAGCATTGTCAGTTTTGTTTTGGCATGATGCATATGGAGCAGTTCAATACTAAACATCCATGCAAGCTGAGGCACTAACAGTTGCAATGATAACCATACCAGTACCACTCAGAAAATGGCTTACTTTTCTTTCATAACAGAGATAATTACATGGCAAAAAACTTTCTTAGTCCGAGCTTTGTCCTTCCGTACCCCTACCCTTGGTCTGTCTCTCTCTCTAGATATATATATAGACACACACACACACACACACACACACACACACACACACACACACACACACACACACACACACACACACACATATATATATAGGTTTACTATCACAATGCCGACGTGCACTTGCACGGCTATGAAGTATTCGAACAACAGATGTTCGAATACTTCATATTGGCGATGTGAGCGAACGTTGCCATTGCGAATGGACTGTGCATTCGCAATTCCAACATTCGCTCATGGGAGCGGATCGCGGTACAGTGTGGTTAGGGAAATACATCCCTTTCCTCACTGTAGTGTGATCTCGGAGTTGAAATATTAAGTTAGGGGGGGTGTGGGGGACACAGCCCCCCACGGGGGGGTTGCAGGGGGGCGCAGCACCCCTGCATAACTGTGTGTTTAGGTTAGGTAGATAGGTGCTTATGGGAAGGGTGGGCATGCTGTGTATTGCCGTAAATGTCGTGAGCGACATTTTTGACAATACACCCTTGTTTTCGAGGTTAGGTTGATTCGGAAATGTTCATTTCCGATGTAACAATTCGAAAATACAGACATGATTTTTTCTGATTTTCGAATTAATGATAGTAAACCATATACACACACACATATACATATATATATATATATATATATATATATACATACACATATATATATATATATATATATATATATATATATATATATATATACATATATATACATATACATATATATACATATGCATATATATACATATGCATATATATACATATACATATATATACATATACATATATATACATATATATACATATATATACATATACATATATATACATATATATACATATACATATATATACATATATATATATATATACATATACATATATATATATATACACACACATATATATATATATATATATATACACACACACACACACACACACACACACACATACAGTACATACTCATCTTGCAGCCCGCACCTGCCACTGAATAGCGCAAAGCACAGACATTGTGAATGATCATCAATCAACTCATCACCATTCACCAATCATTCATGCATGATTCTCAATTAACGATTCATTTTCTTATATTTATTTTTATCTTCATTTTACCTGAAGGAGGTGAAGGAGCCAAGGGAAGAAGCAGAAATAATATATTTTTTTATGACCGCACCAAGTCTGACAAGAGACGGACTGCTGCCAATGTTGCACACTACACTCACAAACAAACAGCTTGAGGATGGGGTTGCTTTCTTTCTAAACTAAAGCCTCTACTCTGCCGTCTGCCCTCTGCATTAATTAAAAACAAAAATCTGTTGCTGTCAGCTCAGATGGTCTCAGTCTCAATTCAATTTCTGGAAGAGGGAAGAGCTGCAAGTCTGCATCTGTAACACAAGTGCCGACCAAATACCAACCATAAACAAACACAGTCACACCCCTCGAGCCAAACTCAGACAGGCTGGCAGGCTGTTCATGAAGCTGACGTCATCGAGCACACCTCTGCACATGAAGTCAGCCAAAAAAAAAAAAAGCCAGGAAATTCAGGAATTAAGGGGGCCACTCAGGAATTCATGGCACCCCCTCATTTGAAACTCAAAACCAGTAAAAAACGAGGAATTTGGTACAGTTGAGAAGTATAATTCCTGTGCATGGTTTATATGTCATCGGAAGGCAAGTTATTGGTCTATAATTTTTAGGGTAGCTTGCAGGTTCACTCAAGTAGGAGCATTATTTTTCTTGTTGTTAGCCAGGTTGGTGTCTGTTCAGGGTGCGCAAATAAATAGTTCTTACTCATGGCTAAATCTTTGTACAAAGATGTTAATACATTTAGCCAGAAGTTAGGTACTGCATCTAGGCCTCGGGTTTTCCATTTAGGGGCTTTTCTTAACTTTGTTTCAGTCTCTCTGGCTGTTACTTCATCTCATTTCATATCCTGTACCTTTAAACTTTTATTTATTTTGCTTCTTCTGTCCATTTAGCATCTTTATGTTCCACAGGATCTTCACAGATACTTCTCCAAAATGTATCCATTTCTTTTTTGGCAGTCTTTCAATTTCTTTTACCTCGTTTCCCAAAGTGTTTTTCACAAACCTGTTGTATTAATGAATACACTTTTTTATTTGAAGCTTCTTACAGTTTTTCTTCTGGAAGTATTTTTTTCCTCTAATTTCTCTTAATCGTTTTGTATATCTTGTCTGGAAATTCTGGTCTTTTTGCATAATAGTAACGATACATAATTTTTAGTCCACTTTATCGTCTATAGCTCTTCTTTGGCCCATCAGTTTTTGGGCTTTTTGTGGACTACTACTTCCGTCTACAACAGGGGTCCATGCTCCCCTTAGGCCTGGCCCTATTGTAGGAATGTTTCAGTATTTTGAGGATTCTACACCGTCATATTTTCCAGTCCTGGCACCAGTGTGTCTACCAGGATTGGGCATTTTTTTTTTATCTTGGGTCTTGTGCACCCAGCTCTCTTAATTTTTAACCTACACTGGATATAAAAAGTATACCCACCCCTGTTAAAATCCCAAGTTTTTGTGACATAAAGAGACCACAATAAATCATTTCAAAACTTTTCCCACCTTTAATGTGATCTATAAACTGTACAATTCAAATGAAAAAACAAATCTGTTAGGGGAACAAATATAAAAAAATAAAAAAACATACAATAAGCTGGTTGCATAAGTGTGCACACCCTTAAACTAATACTTTGTTGAAGTACCTTTTGATTTAATTACAACATTCAGTCTTCTTGGGTACGCACCTGCCATCAATTAAAGAGACTCTGATTAACTACAAATTAAGTTCAGCTGTCCTAGTAGGATTTTCCCAACATTTACTCAGATGCCCGCTACAGCAAAAGCCATGGTTCGCAGAAAGCTTACAAAGGATCAAAGAGATCATTGTTAAAAGGTATCAGTGAGAAAGATACAAAAAGATTTCCACAGCATTGGATACACCATGAAACACAGTGAAGACAGTCATCAAAAAGTGGAGAAAATATGGGACAACAGTGACGTTGCAAGGAACTGGACATCCCTCTAAAATTGATGAAAGATGAAAACTGGTCGGGGAGGCTGCCAAGAGATCTACAGCAACACTGAAGGAGCTGCAGGAATTTCTAGCAATTACTGGTTGTGTACTACATGTACAACAATCCCCTGTATTCTCCATATGTCTAGACTATGAAGTAGGGTCGCAAGATGGAAGCCTTTTCTTACACAGAAAAACATCCAGGCCTGGCTAAAATTTACAAAACAATACATCAAGACTCCCAAAAGCATGTGGGAAAATGTGTTATGGTCTGATGAGACCAAGGTTGAACTTTTTGGTCACAACTCCAAAAAATACGTTTGGCGCAAATGCAACACTTTGCATCACCAAAAGAACACCATCCCCACGGTGAAGCATGGTGATTTAAGAATCATGCTTGGGGGTTGCTTTTCTTCAGTTGGAACTGGAGCTTTAGTCAAGGTGGGGGGAATTATGAACAGTTCCAAATAACAGTCACTTTTGGCCCAAAACTTTCAGGTGTCTGCTAGAAAGCGGAAGGTGAAGAGGAATTTCACCTTTCAACACGACAATGATCCCAAGCATACATCTAATTCAACAAAAGAATGGCTTCACCAGAAGAAAATTAAAGTATTGGAATGACCCAGCCAGAGCCCAGACCTTAATCAAATAGAAAATCTGTATGGTGACCTGAAGAGGGGTGTGCACAACAGATGCCCTCGCAATCTGACAGATTTGGAGCACTCTTGCAAGGAAGAGTGGGCAAATATTGCCAAGTCAAGATGTGCCATGCTGACAGACTCCTACCCAAGAAGACTGAATGCTGTAATTAAATCAAAAAGTACTTCAACAAAGTATTAAAGAGTGTGCAGACTTATGCAACCAGCTTATTGTATGTTTTTTATTTTTTATATTTTTTCCCCTAACAAATTTGTTTGTTTTTCATTTTTCAATTGAATTGTACAGGTTAAAGGTCACATTAAAGGTGGGAAAAGTTTTGAAATGATTTAGTGTGGTCTCATTTTTATATCACAAAAACCTGACATTTTAACAGGGGTGTCTACACTTTTTATATCCACTGTACTTTTGTCCATGATATATGCTATATAAATACAGTCTATATATCAGTGTCATCTTGGTGAGATTTTGTGAAAAACAGGGTCCACCTCGTGAAGGTACTCACCAAGACTTGCGGATGAATTCAGTTTTAGCAATAATACTCTCCTTTACTTGCTGACTTATCTCTCCATTTGGATGGTACTTGTAAGTTTTTGCTGAAGTATTCTCGGGTCATTATTACGAATTTCATCTCCTCCCTGTGCTTTGTTTGGATTGAGTTTGCGCAGTTCATTTTCAATATAATCTAATTTGATCCCAGTATCCAAGGTTCCCTGGATGTCACTATGGCAATTTATCAACCCCTTTGCACAGCCAAGCTATTTTGCATAAGATTTTGTAAATGTATCCATAATCTGTTGTGTCAGAGAATAAATTTTAGAATCTGCACACAGTTTATCATTAATTTGTATCTCTTTATTCCTTCCACATATTGTGCATCTATAAAAAGGTTTCCCATTATGCTCAATTTCTTTATACACATGTTCTTCATTTTTTTCTTGAACTTGTCTCACACTAGGCTTAGTTTGTCCAGCTTGTTTATTTCAGTTTTCCAAGATGTAGTCCTACCTGTCTTCCATTTCTTATATTTTTTGTCGCTCTCCTTAATCAGGTATCTTGTTCTTATGGCAATATATCCCCCTGATGATGTCTAGATCCTAATGTTAAAGTTTTTTTTTTGCACTCAAACAATTTCTCTTTCAAAACTTTCCATATTCCATCTGCATTTTTTTCCACTGAGCACAACACTCCAGTTAGTTTTACATAGTGACTGTTTTGCTTCCATATAATCTGTAATTAATCTTCTGTGCATTGGTTTAGATTTCATTTTGGCAGAATTATCTAGCAACAAAATAAACCTTTATAACCCCATGATCACTGCAATTCAATTATGGTAAATCTTGACTTGAAGTAACAATAATTTCTTTAGGAACACTAACAATGTGTGGTAGGTTACATTCCCTGTTTTTTTTTTTTTTTTGACAATCTGAAGAAAAATTGTTCCTGAACATAGATTGTGAATAATTTCCTTACTAAATGTTGTTGAATCAATATTATTCCAGTCTGCTTCTGGTAAATTTAAGTCCCCAGCTAATATTATTCTCCCCTCCTGTGTTTCATGCAAGAGATGTAGAATTCCTCCAGCTCATCAGCACTTGACTTTGGTGATTTATACACTCCAACAATGTTCCAGGGTTGTCTTTATTGTCACAGTTATATGTTCTGGGGTTATCTTTGTCAGGACTGCACAGTCTATAGTATTGCTCTAATCACTGAGCATGTAATAATCATACATCCCATAACTATCTTTAATCCCCATCATAACTCCACCCGATTTTTTGTTAGAATGTCTGTTACAGTAAAAACATTTATACCCTGACAGAACTGGTTTCCAGTCATTGTTCCTTTAACCGTGTTTTACAAACAGTAACATCAATCTTGTGGGAACATAGCAAATTTTCCATTAACAAAACATTATTATTAATGTAAGCAGCATTAGCAACCATCAAATGTTGCTGTGAACTATAAATTTTTTGACCTGACAAAAATCCTGCCTAGTGTTCATCAAAATTGCAAAACATCTGCTGCAAAAATTCTTTCCTGATCTTGACAAATGCATGCCATCAAGTCTGAACACACGTGCCCAAAACTAGGCTTGGATGCTTTCCATTTTTTAAAACGGGATATTTTTTCCATGTAGGTATTTACCACAAAATGATTTCATTCACGGTGACCCGACTATCCCTTCTATATGTGACTTGTAAAAGTTGTGCCCTAATACCAGTACAAGTTATACTATCCAAGAGGGCTGTGAATTCCCTAACAGTCAGAGAGTCCTTGTGGAGGAGATCATTTATACAGACATGAATAAAAACAGATCCGTACTTCCTTACATTAAGGCTTCCCAGGGCTTGTCTCATATCTTCTATTTTTCCTCTTGGCAAGCATAGCACTATTCAATGTTCATTACCTTCTCTACAAATGTAAGTTATCAATTCCTCTAATAATTGAATTTCCAAATACAACAATTTATTTTCTGACGAGATTTGAAGAATCTTCAAGTTCTAATGCAACAATATATGCTCTATCAATTGTTACAAAGGAATGATTTTATCACCATTAGTCGTTTTCTCTCACTGTTTTCACTGTGTTAAATTTACAAGCATACAATTCTCATCCAGCTGACTTTGTACATCCACAGCTTGAGCCATGTAGTCAACATCTGTCTTTTTCTTCCCTTTTCTTATAGGAATGTTCCTCAATCCTTCCATGTTCAGTTTTGATTTCTTCCCTTTCACCTGCCCTTTATCACTTTTCCAAAAGAGAAGGTAGAAAAAGAGGCGCCTTTTTCTGCAGACTGAAGGTTATTTGATAAAAAAATCAGATCATTCCCTGTAATGTGTGTTACATAACAAAGCAGTGTCCTTTTTAGTAGATATTCTCTTTACAGTTTATTTTTCTTTCTTGTTATTTGTTATGAATTTATTCCTTTCTTTCTTTTTTGTTTCCTTCTAAACACACTGAATCCTCGGATTAGTGAATTCTTGCATCCAGAATTCCAAAGTTGTCAGGGACATCGTCTTGTTTCATAGGGGATGAATCATCTTTACAGACAATAGACACATCATTTCCTAAATGTTTTTATTTGTGGTTTGCTTAATACTATTTATCTCACCAGTCATTAATATATGTAACAGTTTAACAAGCCGTGCCAATTGCACAAGTGCAATCATGATCAGTAAGTCTAGATTTACTACTAATAATGGTAAGTAAATCATCCAACTTTTGACATGAGGAACGCAGATCACCACTGTTATCAGATGTTACCTTTAAATATGCATAGCATTTTTACACTGTACAAGATTTGTGCTTTAGCAAATCATTAACAGCCGATTCATTTAAGGAATCCATATTCAGCATCAAAAGGATAAAAAATTATAAAAGAAAAGAATAATCAAAATCAGTAACCAAAGAAGTGAAAAAGAACTTCAATCAACTTCTGTGAGAAAAATCACACAAACAATATACAACTAACTACTAAAGTAAGTACAGTGAAGTTGTTGCTCTGAACAAGTTCTGAAAGTCAAACAAAAGCTGTAATTCCTTTACGTCGTGCATGAATGCGTGCAGTAGCTTCTGCTCAGTCACACTTCTTTAACAGTAAAAATTAGTAAGTCACCAAACAAGATAGGATTGTTTAGGGGGGCATGGAGGCCTGTCATCTTGGGAGGCTCAGAAACAGAATGTATGTGCTTCCAGGCTGCATATATATTCACAACTGTACACCTCTGGTACCCTCCCTGATGGCCTAAGCGATCATCTTCTCACATATGTAATTAAGCACAAAGCCATTAATTCCCAACAACCCTTACTCAGAAAGGTCAGAAACAATATAAACTTTGACCCTGCCAAATTCAAACAAGAACTAAACTCATGTAATTGGTCTATTCTAAAACACCTCCCCTTACAGGAAGCAGTAGCATACTTTAACAAATTCCTTGAGATCTTTGATTTGCATGCACCTGTTCGTTCAAAGAGAACAAAGGCAAAAACTGCACCATGGCTTTCTAAAGAGTCTAAACTCAAAATTACCCTTAGAAACAAAGCATGGGCTTTATGGCGTTCTTCTAAAGACCCCCAAGGTCACATTAAATACAGGCAATACAGGAACGAAACTAAAAAATCCATTTTACAAGACAAAAAACAATGCCACTGTAATTTACAGACAGCAAATC
Organism: Protopterus annectens; assembly: GCF_019279795.1. Classification (NCBI taxonomy): domain Eukaryota; kingdom Metazoa; phylum Chordata; order Ceratodontiformes; family Protopteridae; genus Protopterus; species Protopterus annectens. The sequence goes on along the minus strand of NC_056748.1, from coordinate 831,644,160 downwards.
AAAATAACCCTCAGAAGTTTTGGGCAGGTTTAAATAATCTACTACATACTGGACAAACTTAAACCCAAATCCCTGCTGCTACTATTGATAAAACCCCTGAAGATACCCTAGCTAGCCAACCACCTCCTAGCTCCCCTGGTTCTGAAAGTAGCACCCCTAGAAACCTACTTGTGTTCAGCTTCCAACCAGTCACCACTTCACTTATCCATACCTTGATCAAAAAATTAAAACCCACTACACTTTCTGCTGATCAACTCCCTGCAGAGTACCTACAAAAATCAGCTGATGCTATTGCTTATCCCGTCTCAATACTAATCAATCGAACCACAATAGAAGTTAAAATTCCCACCATCTGGAAAATATCCTATGTAATCTCACTTCACAAAGGAGGCAGCTCTACTGAATTCTCCAATTATAGGCCAATAGCTATACTCTCTCCACTTGCAAAGATTATGGAAAAATGTATTCATAGACAACTCATGCACCACCTAATCCAGATTCACCTTATGGCTGACACTCGGCATGGCTTCCGTCCTCATCACAGCACTACTTCAGCCCTCCTAGCCTTTACCAACACCATAAACCATAATCGCAACAATAATTATATATCCTCAGCCCTCTTCTTGGATCTTTCCAAGGCATTCGATATGGTTGATCACCAACTTTTAATCCACACCCTGCAAACATTCTGTCTAAATACTAGAGCCCTTCAATGGTTTCAGTCCTACCTGAATGGTCGACAGCAGGCTACCCTCTGGCAGAACAAACTCTCTAACCTTCTACCTAACACCCTTGGAGTACCACAAGGCTCTATACTAGGGCCCTTGCTGTTCATCTTCATTAATGACCTTTACGATGCTGTCATCCCAAAAGTCAGCTGTATCCAATATGCTGATGACTCTACTCTGATTTGCTCGGCCACATCTCCAATAGAGTTATGATCAGCTACCCAGACCACCTTTAATACAATAGAAAACTGGCTTTCTGAACGTCATCTGATCCTAAATCCCAAAAAAACTAAAATGCTATTATTTTCACCAACACGTAGGTCTACCGCTTTCACCTTTACCATAAATTCAAATGATGGCACAATAATCTCCCCTGACCCATCTACAAAACTATTAGGTGTCATCATAGATAATAATCTAAAATTTGACCTACATGTTAACCAAACTATCAAAACCATCAAAAAACTAGGGTCACTTTACAGAATAAAAGCCTTCCTAACCCCTCCAGCTAAAATTGCCATAGCTCGCTCTCACCTTCTTTCAACCCTTCTGTATGCATCCCCACTACTCTCAAATTTAAACAAGACTGTCCTTAAACTATTTGCTGCAACCACATTGCCAGGTTTGCCACTGGGCTCCTTTTAGGACACATCATTGCATCAATCTAAATCATCTTGGGTGGCTTGAACTACACAGCTGGCCTATAAAATCCTCTATAATCTGGACAATACTCCTGCACTTAAAAATATTATCACCCCCTAAAACAATCCTAGACCGCTTCGATCCTCTAACTACTAATTCAGACTAGCAAAATTAATAACACAGCCTGTGACTCTCTCTTTGCAAACTCTGTAAGTAGATCCTGGAACTCTCTTCCAGCTGATATTACCTTACTTTCCACCTTAGGTCAATTTAAAACTAGACTCAAACAACATTTGTCACTTTACTGGCTATGTCAATGTATCAAGCCCGGTTAACTCTCTAGAATGTGTAAAAATCTGTTAACCAGTTTACTGTGTAATTTAATTTAATCCTGACAACGCTCGGGATTAACTCTAACCTGTGGAACTTGTTTAACTTGCTTACTTATGTAATCTCTGTAAATAGTCTGTTTGTAATATGTAATGCTGGTATTATGTAATGCTGTATCTGCTTACCCTTGGAGCTTTTCTACGCGGGCCTCTGCTGAAAATGGACATGCATCCAGTCTGACTATCCCAGTCAACAAATGTAAAAATAAATAAATATAAAAATAAAATATATCACACAAATTATTCTGGGCTTCACACAATAAGGTGTTTCTGGGGATTAAGAAATGGAAACCATGGATCAGTTCATAAAAAAACACTTCATGACTAAGGGGAGGGAGAACTTTCAACCTCACCAAAACACACTTGTCCATAGATGACACATATGGGTTTTAAAGTGTGAAAGGCACACTCTGGGTATTGAACAATAGGTGGCACTAGTCAGTATTTCTCAAGACTGCATCTCCATAACTATGTGGATAAGTACCATTAGGCTTCAAACAAATTTATGAAGTCTACTGCCTAAACTGTAGGCCTTGCAGGAGAAAGAACTAGTGGATCCACATCACCTTTTGCCATCAAGCCATGGTGCAATAAAGGGAGGCCTATGGAGAAGGGTCTTAAGTCTCAAATGCAAACAACAAGCTGCTACCTGTAATCACACTGGTCACAAACATCATCTGGTCAGTCAGTAAGAGAGATGGATGGGTAATGCCTACACACCTGGAAGCAAACCTCCTAGGGGAACCTGGGGGAAGGCACCACCTCTGGGTTCTTCATCATCTAAAACAGAGTCAAAGGTGTGAGCTCAAGCCCTTGTTATTCAGAGGAGGTGCATCTGATTTGTTGAACTGAGGTTTATGAATGTGTATTTACTAAATTTTTATAAGTAAAATGTACTTTTGTTGAAAATGTGTTTACTGAAATAACATTTGGAGGAAAATATTTCTTAAAAATATATTCAAAAATGTACCCATATGCAATGAATGCATTGCTAATACATCCATATGTGAATGCAATGTAACTGAAAAGTTTCCAAACTGAACTTTGATTATGGAAAACACCACATATTAAACAAGTGTTTTAAAACCAGAGGAGCAGGTGTGTGCTGAATAAATTTATTGTGTATTCAGTCATTTAATATTTGACCATAGTGGCAAAAAATGCAAAGTGAAATGATGCTGTAAACAGCAGGGCCAAACAGCTTCAATGCTGATACTGAAGCTTTTTTTTTTTCCAAAAAAGGCTGTGTATTTTCAAGGTGGAAAAAACACAAACAGTAGAGGTGTCTGGATGTGGGGGTGCTAGACTTCTGCAAAAGCAGCTACTATGTTCTGTGTAAGTTTAAAGTTCAACCTGAAAATTTTGCAGTTAGGTTTATACTAGCTTCACAAATGAGAACATTCATAATGCATTCAGTATGTTAAAACATTTTCACTGAAATGGGTTTTCAGAACACATATTTTCTATAAATGCACCTTTCATTTACAACAGTTACATATTTTCACTGAAATGTGTTTTCAGAGCACATACTTTCTATGAATGCACCTTGCATTTACAACAGGAAGGTTGGGCGCCGGGCTGGCAACTCGACACCGTAAAACTCCACTGCCAATCATGAGAGGACAGTGATCCGCTGTGGCGACCCCTAACCGGGAAAAGCCGAAAGAAGAAGAAGTAAAGTTACTTTCAGTGACCGTCACATCACCAAATTCTATTAAGAACCTCGAGGACAAGGTCACAGCAGTTGTGGACCAAAGGGACACTTCTACAATATATTTATCCCTAGGAAAAAGTGACGTTTGTCCTCCACTTCCTGACCTTTTGACTATGCTCTAGGCAAAGGCCACAGGAAACAAGTCAGCAGTTTATCCCTCTTATGTCTATAACTGGCCAATATGAACTTTTTAAAAAACATTCACCATTTCTTTTGTAAAATATAAAAGTTTTATTTATTTATGTATGTATGTATGAAAACCAAGACTGCCCCTCTGTATGACCAGGCTGTTTTCAGTAGAAGGCTAGAGAACAATTCTTCAGGTAAACAATTACTACAGACATAAAAAAGGTAACATTTCATCTCAAAACAGTACAGGTATATTACAATATATTGCAATTGTTGCAATAATGCACATTAGCACAGCACAGTATACATAGGCCAGTCCAAGTTCTATTCAGTCTTCATACTTCTCAACCTCTTTATGCAAGAAATCTGGACAGAGCCCGACATAATGGTGGGACAAAGGCCGAAAAACAGAGGTAGATTTTAAATATTGCTCTTATCTTAGAAAGGTGCTACAACAAGAGTTGTGTTAACATGCATTCTCTGAATGATATGAAGTCTAAAATTTAAATGTATGTCATTATTTAGTTATTTTAATCCTCAGATCAGAGATTTGCCAGAAAACAACACATTTTAATGAGGAACAGGCCAAAAATATGAGGCAGAAATCTGGAGATTCTGCAAAATTTGTACAGTTGAGAAGTACGAGTCTTCTTTAAACATCATAGAAGACTGGAATATATGAAAAGTACCAAACATCCTCAGAGCCTGGAGCCCTGACTATGACCCACGTTTAATTAGCACCTCAGGGACTGGAGGAGCTGAGTATGGGAGCAAGGAAGGAGCAGCTCACACCAGCTGGACCCTCCAAAGGAAACAGTTTGTGGCTCCTGCTCATAGCCTAGAACCTTTACCTTGAGATTAGTAGGCATGTCCTGGTCGTGAAGTAGGCTACCTTTGTTCAACAGTGTGTTTGTGTGTGGGGGTGCTAGCTGTAGGTGTTTCACCACAAGTAGCGATGTCCATGACATCACACATCTACTCCATCTTGTATGCATAAAATCCTTACGACTGGCTGCAGATATGATGCCCAACGCTTACCCTTGAATGTGGAGAGTGAAATCACCATGCAGACCACCATAAGGGATTCCTTCCCTGAAGAGGGGCCCACCTGCTACTATTCCACAGGAGGAGAACAAATACGGTTTTATGGGTGAAGGGTAGAAGAACAGAAGAGGGGTGTTGTGTTAGGGGACAAAAAAAATGGGGAAAACATTCTGAAACATTGCAAAGACTTTCTAATCTCCCAACCACAAATGAGGCTATACTTCTGCATATGCAACCTGATACTCGTGTACATCCTCTTTCTCTTCTAATATGTAACAAAATATAACATAATACATTACCTTAATCTTCTCCCACATCTTAGACAGTGTTAGTTAAAAGAAAACAAAAATCTCTCTCACTAAGGGTTAACATGTACAAATAGTCCCTTAAGCTTTCTGTTAGCAAACTACAATTATGTGCAGAAGCCCTATCACAGCCACCTGCCACCACATCACTTTGTACAATGTAACAAAATGCAAACATTTTATGATAACAAGTAGCATCTATTTGTATTTATCATTTTCAGTCACTCATCAAAAATGTAACCATTCTAAATATGTGAACTTATTGCTGCGGAGTAACCAGTACAATAAACCAAAGGGTATACAAAAATTGTTCTTCCTGTAAATAGCAAATATTCCCCTTATTTTAACAAGCTAATTCTTCCTGTAAATAGTCCCCTTATTATAACAATATTCCTCTTATTATTATAAACATGTGTTGAAATAGAACTGAATACATCCATTTTGCTATGCCCAGAAACCTTTTTTTTTTAACTATTTATATTCATTCACTGGAGTAATACACTGATCTCGGTAGACCATTTGCAGGCATAGCCCAGGTGAATAGGATCCCATAAGAAATGAACAAACTTACAGACAAAAGAATATGCTAAATACAAATACATCTATCTATATACGGATCTACTTCACCTAAAACTCATTTGACTGACTTTCATTTGACTGAGACCTCCTTCTTTTGGCTTATCCCAGTTAGGGGTTGCCATAGCGGATCACCTGTCCGCTCATGATTGGCGGTGGAGTTTTATGGTATAGAGTTGCCAGCCCCGTGCCCAACCTTCCACAGAAGGCACACACATGCACAAACTCACGCCTAGGGCCAATTTAGAGTGTCCAATCCACCTACAGCATGTTTTTGGGATGTGGGAGGAAACCGGAGCAACCAAAGGAAACCCACGTGACCACAGGGAGGACATGCAGACTCCGCACAGAAGGCATCCCAGCCAAGAATCGAACCGGAGAACATCTTGCTGTGAGGCGGCAATGCTAACCACTGTACCACCGTGGCTAACCCTTTCATTTGACTGAGACCAAATCAAAATTTCAAATTACCGACAACTCATTTGACTGACTCTCATTTCACCGACTTTTAAGCTATAGACATGATGTGGGTTTCCCTGCAACCATGACTTGCTTGTGATAAAAAGAATTACTGTAACTTACAGTGATGACTGTCGGAATAACAATAGTCATGTAGAATGTAGTGTTTCTAAATGTGGGTACATCTCTCTACATTTTTATGGGGAGTATCTATGGTGGATGTTTTGTGCGTTCCCAGCAGTAGTGACAGCGTGTAGAGTACTGCTAGGCAAGTAAAAGGTATATGCTCCTTCCCCACTGTAATGCAACCCTGAAGTTAGTACATGCCCCCCCACATTGGGGGGTGTGGGAACGTAGCCCCCCATCTATTTTGGTTTTCTATTGTCCGGACTCTGTTAAGAGGGTAAATAAGTAGTTTAAGTTCTGAAAAGAGTTAGTTATTGGTGTTGTAAGTGTGCATGCCTATGGTGTAAAATCTAGTATGTTGAAATTCAGCACTGTAAGCTGTCGTTGAAATGAGAGTTAGTCAAATGAGTTGTCGGTAAATTTGAAATTTAGGTGATTTGGTCTTGGTCAAATGAAAATCAGTCAAATGAGTTTTGGGTGAATGCATACATACATCTACATACACACATACATATTTACAGATGCAAAAATATGTTACATTTAGTCCAAAAAATGGTTGATGTCAAAACATGGATAGAAAATGGAATCATACTTAGCAGAGCTTTAAGGAAAAGATGTAGCCATAATGACTGAGATGGTTTATGCCACATGGATAGCAGCATATGCTTATATACAGAGGTATGAAGACATTAAAAGAGGCAAGTGAGAACAGTTGCAAGAAAGGACACCATGTGGAAAAGACAGAGAAATGGAGAGAGAGGCATGCAGAAGGAAGAGTAGGAAAAACGTGTGAGAGATGCAAAGAGAAGAGGGAAGTAGGATGAATGAGAAACCGTAAGTAAGGGGATAAGATGACATAAGGAAGGATGAAATAGGGATAAAGGGGCAAGTTAGACAGATGGAGTGTTCATGTTACATAACCTGAGCGAGTGCAGTTGCACTTTTCCTTAAGCTGTTGTCTGCAGTTCGAGTACTTTTGGATGTCTTTGATTGAAGAAGGAATGAAATGCCATAGTTTAGGTGCTAGGATGGAGAATGCTCAGTCTGTGCAATAAAGTTTAGTTTTTGGTGTTAGCAGGGTCGATTGAGATTGAGATAGCTCTTAGATTATATGTGGGGGTTTTGGAAATAAAAGTTTATGAGTGTGAGGGGATGATATCGCAGAAGAAAGTGCTTTGTGAATTAGTGAACCTTCACATTCCCCTGACCAGAACCCAGTCTGTCTGTTTAATTTGGTTCAGGCCTTATTTTATCTGTGCCTACAGTTCATTAGTTATGTCTGTAATAGCAAAGTTATAATTTCAAGGATGAAAATAACTACCTTTGTCATTTTTTCATGCAAAATTACACATAAAAAGTCAGCTCATAATTTCAGCATTTTCTCTGATTAAACTCTTTCATATAATTACTCACACGTGTCATGTTAAAGAAAAGTCAGTGCTGCAGATTGACACTGTCTAACAGGTTCTGCAATTTTAAGCCATGAAAAATACCTGTCTGCAGGTGGTCTTTGATTTTCCATCTAATTTGTCTATACATTTGTTTGAATTACCACTGGATATTCTCCTAATAGATTTGCTACTAGAGTGCAAAAGATTTCATCTTTAGTCACATGTTTTGAAAGTCTCTACATCTTTAGCTAGCAATGAAATCTCTTTGCAAGCTGAAGTATTTCATTACCTCTGCTCATCAGAATTTTCAAAGAACTCTCAAATTGCCTCTAACGGCACTGCACATTTTCAGACAATGCTGTATGACCTCTGTAGATACTCCTTCCAACTAATCAGTCCACAATATATCAAACATGTGTACCTGGGAATCTAGGACTTCTATTACCAGATAAGCACAACATCCAATAAACAAGTTCATTTATAAGATGCACCAGGATCTGCCACAGCACCATCTGTTTTATATGGCAGCAAAGTCTCCATTCCCAATGCAGGAAGTGTTCGCTGGTACACTCACTTAAAAACAGCAGGAGAATATTTTTGACCCCTCACAATGTCATATACCATCTTAGGTCTCCTCTGAAAACAAGGCAAAGGTCTACTGGGACTTAGTTCATCAACAAAAAGAACTAAGTGAATGATACACTGCAAACATCTGCTACAAGGATTTTCTCTCCTAGGAGATCATATTTTAGTTAACTGTTGTAATTAACATGCTCATAAAGTGATTTATGAATATCACATTCTTCAAATACCTGCATCTGCAAAGGGCATTTTACTCTACCTTTGAGTTACATTTCTTCCTACCGTGAAAGCCTTCAACGTTTTACCAGCTTAAGAGCTAAAAGATAAGAGCTTTTAGGGACTTTCTTTTGTCTCTATAACTTGCTTCTTTATAATTTTTATGTCCACTGAAGTGAAGAACCTGCTTCATAGGTTCATAGATGTGCACTAGGCTAATGGCCCTGGAGCCTTTACAAGCCTAGCCCATAGAAGTGCCCTGGCATTGTGCCACCCGATGTTAGTTCCCAGTGTCTCTATCAAGTAGAGCTATTGGAGTGATCTTTCTATTTCCCATCCACTCAAAATTTCTCTTGAAGAGGGCCAATGAGGTGCTCTGCTTGACATGTATGGGAAGTCTATTCCAGAGCATGGGCAGTCTCTGGGTTATGAACCTGTCCCTGCAGCATGTTCTGTTGATTGTGGTAATGAGGTTGAGGGGTCTCTGGAGTGTGTGGTGCGGAGGGATTGGGATTTCTTTAGATGTAGCATTTCTAATAGAGCTGGGTCAGACATGGCTTTGTAAGTCAAGCAGAGATCACCTCTTAGTAGACGATAGGAGACAGAGAATAGCTGGAGTTTTTTGAGTCTGTCCATGTAGGACATGTGTTTAAGGCCTAGGATCCTTTTCATGAGATACTTTTGTGGCCCCTCCAGTTGTTGCAGGTGTCTAGTGAGGTAAATGCCAAATGGGGCAAAATACTCTAACTGGTCTATATATCCTTGTTAATTAGGTCCACGATGATGCGCTCCATAGCCTTACATACCAGACTTGGGTAAGATGGCGATTCAGGTCGTGGCCTACTATAGGTTCCCAACCATGTCCCAAGACTCTCACTCCACATCCCTAAGCACCCTGGAAACTATTAAGCTCCAACCCAACACTCTCATACTAGGTGACTTCAACTACCCCTCCATCAACTGGGAAAAATATTTGTGCACCAATGTACTAGCCCAATGCTTCCTGGAATTCATCAATTCCAATGCCCTGGTCCAACTCACTCTTACCCCCACTAGAGGAAGTAACATCCTTGACCAGGTTATTACTAACATGGGTAATAGTTGCTCTACACCAATAGTCAATTCCTCCCTGGTTAGATCCGACCACAAACTAATCACCATAGAGATCCACATCTACAATCCAAATCCACAGTTTTTCAGGTTTATTCTTCTCAGACTTATTGTTTTTGAAAATGCTTTTAATTTCTTACTTCAGCAACTGTAATAAAACATACTGTGTTCACAATTAATATAGCTGAAGAAACCAGGAAAAAAAAAAACTTTCACTCTGACAAAAACTCCTTGGGGAAAAACTTCTAAAGTCATTACACAAACCTAAAACTCCATCTAAATGAAGTCTATTTTCTATCTTTACAAAAAACAACCAACAAACCATGACTGATGGTTTCCGAAGTGGCAAGTAATGAAAATGTCACTCAGCATTTCTGCATTTAAATGGGGTTTGCACATCTCTGAAGCTGTAAGAGCTTCCACACGGAAAAGCATGAGCTCGCCTAGGGAAATGCTCAACTACTAAGAAAAAAAAAAAACACAATAAGCAAAGCAAACTTCAGTGAGAATCCTACCATGTGGCTCTTCCTCAAGATTTCAACCTCTGAAGCATCAAAAGCTGTAGTGTCAACTTTGCAACACAAAATCCAGAAGATGCATCCGCTTAATACAGGTAATGTCCCTTTGGTTACCTGTTATGCCTGGAACATATGCTCTGCTACTGTGACGTTACTATAACATTGCTGCATATATTAATAGATGTTATAGACTATTACAATACTTCTCTGAACCAGATGATCTGATTTTTAATACTTGAAACTTTAGAGGACTAAATGGCAAGATTACTAGTCAATACAGTTAACTACGTCTTTGCCTTACCTGAGCACCACTAAAAGATGAGATGGTTAAGGTAATTTGTCCAACTTTTTATTGTGCTCTTTATTTGCCCCATCTTCCCACACCTCTGAACCACCCAAACTCTCACCGATCCATTCTTCTCTCCTACTATCTGCAGGCAGATGACAGTGAGCATGGGAGAGAATCAGGGATAAAGGTCTTTCATCCAGTGAGAGTCAGGAAATGTCTTTATTCCTATCCCCTCCTCCTGCTGACTAGTACAAGTGCAGTGATTGCTATGTGAAGCTGTACAGGGGTGTGTGCTTTTGCAAACCATGATGTGCAGTTAAAGAGCTTTGCTCTCTCCTTGGCAAGACCCCCCCCCCCCATCTCTCTCTGTAGTCTGACCCACGTTGCTCCTGCAGCAGTCTGCATACCACTACCTCCCCACATCCATCCCTCCTAAACCAGCACCACCAGTGCCCAGCCCACTAATCACACCTTAATCACTTCGGACACAGTCAATACACCACAGAGCTAAAAAAGATTTGGCCAACTTTACACATCTTTGTCTGTACCTTGATCAATTGCTAACTTATTGCATAAAACTAAGCTTCTCATTTGTAAAACTCAAAAGAAGCTTGTATTGCTTTTCCAGCTTAAGAATGGCACTGTTTCTGAAGTATGAATGCATGTGGTCAGGTCTGTTGTATTATTCTTACAATCAAAAGGAAAACAAAATCTCACCTGGATAAACTACATACTCAGAACATCCTACTTAAAAGTACAAAATGAAATCCAAATAACCAGGAACAAACACAAAATCACTGCTACCTCCTTTTCCTTAACAAAGGTAAAACTACAGCAAGAGAATATTAGAGCATCAAAGAGATATTAAAGTCAAAGTATTAAGTAAACATTTGGCCAGGAACACTGCTGTTTCAGGAAGTCACATTGCTTGTTTTAAATAACAGATTACATATTGTAAAAGAGGATTAACCACTTTTTTTGCTACTTGGTGAGGCACAACAGCAGCAACTGATATTTGATGCAACTGAAAACCATGATCTAAACGAGTCTGAGTTTAAAACCTTATTTGAGAAAAAAGGGATAATGTGAAACCAAACTGAAGCCTACGTGGGGTGGAACCTTAACATTTAATTCCTTTGGCATGCCAATTTAGTCTTTAACCAGCCAGGTTTACTTTGTGAAGAGTACATAAGATTTTTTACATACTAGTGTTGTACTTGTATTCACCCAAAGTGAGAGATCCATTTCAGTCAAAAGCTTACTTAGAGAAGCTAGTATGTGCTTCTGAATTTAGAATGAACTATTTTGGACTTATCCTGCTTGTGTACACTTTTTTGTATCATCATCACCACCACAATCTTTAGCAAACCTGATTTTGTAAAGGGTGTAGAGATGAGCATCGATGTCTCAAGACTTCATAGCCACATGCATATGAAAAAGGTAATCAGTAATCCAAATTTCTCTAGTCTAACTCACAAAACTATAGTACTTCAGATTTGAACAGCACACTACTTACTGTAGCAGCTCCTTAGAAATTTGCAGAGATCTGCTTTCTAAAAAGATGCTTGCTATATATACCTGTTCATCAGAGCAGTTCCTTTCACAAGTATGAAAAGCTAACCTCTAATGCTATGACAAGGCCTTTGGACTGACACTGCCTCAGCATTACAAGTCCCCATCTTTTGGAAGTGCAAAGTTACGACTCAGCAGCAACTTTCAGTATTAAATGTAGAAATCACCTGAGAGGAAGGTCTGTAGAAGGAATTATGTCATCTAAATTCACCAGAATCTTTCCAAAGACATCATCAGTGCTACTCGACAGAAGTGCAGGGAGCAGATTTTAAATAAAATAAAAGCTACTGTCTCATACCTTACCCTTGCTGTAGGAGCACTCTTCTCAGCCTGTTGCACCACTCCCTTAACTAAACTTCCAAAGTGAAGTGAAATAACAAATCCCTGAAACATGCAATGGATACACATTACTAAGTTCTGCAAGTACCCAACATCACCAACCAAAATGAAATATTCTGAAAACCTAACCAAAATTATCAAAATGGAAGAAAGGTCTGTGGTGTTTTGTGTGATTTAGTCTAAGTCTCACACACAGAGCAGTTATCAAACTACAAAATATATGAATCAGCAACCCCCATGTCATAATATATGGTACAAGGAGGTAATGTAAAGTGACCTATTTCTTAAATAAAAATCACTAGTATTTTCAATGGCAAGCATATCATGTCATGTCAAAATGTACTATCACACACAGTAAAGAATGCCCAGATTCTCTCAGCATTCAGGCAGCAAACAATTTCAATAGGGAAATTGTGATTTGAGTAATACATACTTCATCATCTGTTCACAGTCATGCTACCTTTGTATACAAACAATGAACATGCGGTTTTAAGAACTAATGAACTGTTGTAGGAACTAATGACATTAAATTGATGCCCCATCTACTCGAGTCGGTGCTAGATCAGGTAGATGTGAAAGATTCCACTACACTTACTGAAGAGAATTTCCTTGGTGCCCTGGCCAAATTTCCCCTAGTCAATATAAATACTATACTAGATCTCCCCTGAAGAGAGGCCACCAGCCTAGTGGGAATAACCAAGTCAACAAAGGATAGCTAGACAGACAGATGTTCTTCATGTTTCATTGTTGCAGTCATTACATTTGGGTAATCTGCTGGCAGGTTGCCCTCAGTCGGCCTGATTAACAAAGTCTTGGGTCCAGCGCCGGTTGCTGTCCCTTCTTCCATGACGTCAGGTCGTCAGGGGTATAAAACATGCATCTGACGCCATTACATCAGTCTTTCTTGCCGTGCAGTGCCCGAAGCAGAAGCAGTTCACAAGTGCCGGTCGGCCGATTCCTGAAATTTTTGTTTTCGAGTTTCAGATCCGAAGTCTTCAACTAAAAAACTAAGTACCCCGTTGGGGAAACTTTTTCTTGCTCCTTACCGATGTCAGTAAAAGTTAATAATTGCATTACTTGTGGGAAGCAAATACCTCATAAGGATTTTCATTTGTACTGTATTCCTTGCCTAGGCCCTCACCACAATGTACCTTGCTGTCGGTTTTGTGCTTTATTTAATCAGAGCACTATCAAACATCAGTATATTTTTGCTTCTAAATACTTTGGCTCATGCTTTAATCATCCAGAAATGTCGTCTGTTAGCAATCCGACTACCGGAATACCTAAAAAATACAAAGAAAAAGACAGAGACAGGCCGTTGAGGTCCAAAACTGCAGACGACGCTTCTCCTAAGCCAGTCACCAGTTTGCCGGTACTCAGTGAGGTGCTTTTGCTGCCCCTGATACCAGCTACTTCTGATTCACAAGCCTCTACTGAGACCCATTCGGAGTCCGGTATGCCGCGAGATACTTCAATTATGGAACCCGTGGATATCTCTACCTTGAATGGGTCCAGAGCCGCTGCGCAGGCACCGACTTCTGAGGGTGTTTTCAGGCCTACAGATTTGTATATTAGACTGACGCCATCTTTAAAAGTATGACCAAAATCTCAACCTATGCCTAAAAAACAGACGCCTGGGCCACATGTGCAGGCCGCTATGCCTAAAAAAAAATTATCAAAATGACTGAAGATTTAATTACTCTGATTAAGGGTAGCCAACACCCCCCCCCCCTTCTAAGAGGCCTAGGCAAGACATTGACTATGAATCTTCTGAACAGGATTCTATTTCTTCTGACTCTTCTAATGAACAGGAATTGTCTATACCTACTTATGAGAACTCTGATGCAGAAGATTCCATTCCTTCTGCTTCTCCCCCTGAGGAGTTTTCTTTTTGGGAAAACTTTACATACCTTAAGGGAACATTTCCACTGGGAAAGTCAGGACTTCTCTGAATCTAAAAGACTTAGGGATTTTCTTCTTCTTCCTCAGCATAGGCCTTTGGCTATACCTCCTGTTCTAGACATTGTTGATGTCTTTTCAGAATCTAGAATGGCTCCTGATTCTCTGCTCCTTGTAAGCCAGACAGATAATACAGGGTTCCGGACTCCCACAAATTCCTTTTCAAAAACCCTGTTGCAGATCCTGAAACCATTTCTCAAGGTCCCAAGGACATTAAGGCTTCTACTGCTAAAAATCCTACCCCTTTTGATAGAGATTCCAGGGCGCTGGATAGATGGGGTAAGAAGATTGACACTTCTGCAACCTTGGCAATCAGGGCTTTAAACTGTCAATTTCATATGCTAAAATATCAACAGCATATCATGTGACTGCTTATACAGAAAATTATGTTAATTTCTGACTGTGTGGAAAACAAAGATTTACAGGATTTATTGCATTCAGCTGAACAAGTTGGAAAACATACTTTGCAATGTGGTTTTGATTCTTTGGAGGCCTCTTGCAGTGCTGTTGTAACTGGGTTTGTGCTAAGAAGGTATGCTTGGCTCAAACAGCAAAATCTGCCTGATTATGTAAAAGCAAAATTGTTGGATGCTCCTTTACAACAGGACCATCTCTTTGGTAATAAGGCTGAAGTTTTAAAAAAGATGGAAGATGAAGCTAAATATATACAAACTGTGAAAGATTTTACAAGTGCAACCTCAAAGATTTAGTAGGCACTGGCCTACTAAGAACTGGTCCTTTCCAGTTCCTTCGAGAGCCACTCAAGTCAAACCCAGACATTCCAAAGGCTCCAGGTTTCAGTCACAAGGGACTTTCAGAACAAAACAATGGGGTGCCTCCTCTTCCAAATCTGGGAACAACAAGACACCTCCCTATGGTAAGCAGTCTCAAATGACTTTCCTTTACACTTACCAAGCACTTACCTTTTAGCCGCCCCTTTGGGGGGGGGAATTGGCACTTCATGCAAGAAACTGGCAACTTACAACCCAGGACAAATGGGTTTTAAATATAGTATCCCAGGGATACAGATTTCATTTCCACACATTGCCAATTCCAAATGGATGGCCAGACCTGCCCTCAAATCAGTGGGCAGAGGCCCAGAAACAAGTACTTTCCCTCATGAGCATGGGGGTTATTCAACCAATACCAGAAGAGGAAAAGGGACAAGGTTTCTATTCAAAACTTTTCCTGGTACCCAGAAAAGACAAATCATGGCGTCCAATTCTGGACTTATCTACTCTAAACACCTTTCTGGACATTCCAAAATTCAAGATGCTGACTCTTCACCAGTTACTTCCTATGCTAGGCAAAGATGCCTGGTTGGCAACTCTAGATTTAAAAGAGGCTTACCTGCATATCCCAATCAGGGAATCTTCCAGAAGATACCTCTGCTTCAAAGCAGGTTACTTGCATTACCAGTTCTCTGCACTGCCCTTTGCCTTATCTACTGTGCCCAGGGTCTTTACAAAGTGCCTGGCTCCTGTAACTGCATTTCGCAGGCAAAGAAATATGAAAATATATCCATACCTGGACGATTGTCTAATTCAGGCAGAAAACAAGGACACACTTCTAAACCATCTGGCATTTGTAAAAAGGGTTCTAACTTGTCTAGGATACACTATAAACAAAAACACATTCCTGGGTGCAAGCTTGAATACAACTGCCCAGATGGCTTTCCTTACGCCAGAGAAGCAAATTCATTTGGTGACTTACTTCAAACAGGTGGCCACAAAAACCCTGCTTTCTGCAATACTGCAAGCCTCCTGCATTCTAATTCTATATGCACGACTGCATATGAGGAAACTTCAGTGGTACTTAAAACGTCTATGGAGTCAGCATTGTCACAGCCTGGAAACAATGATTCCTATCATACCTTGCCTGCAACTAGAGTTCATATGGTGGGCAGAGGCCTGCCATCAAAACAAGGGACTGCCATTCACACCACCCCCCTGCCACCCAAACCCTAACTACAGATGCATCAGACTATGCTTGGGGGGCACATATGGCAGGGAAGTGCATTCAGGGCAAATGGAGCCCAAATCAAATGCACCTTCATATCAATCAAAAAGAAATGTTAGCTGTACAGAATGCTCTGACAGCCTTCAAGCACTACCTTCATCCAAGACAATTAATGATAAAGACAGGCAACACCATGGTTGTGGTACATAAACAAGCAGGGGGGTACACACTTCTACCCCCTTTGCAGACTAGCCATGGCATTGTGGAACACGGCCTTGACCTATCAAGTACAACTACAAGCTCAATTCCTGCCAGGAAAGCTGAATACTCTGGCAGACGAACTAAGCAGAAATCTCATGGGCCCACACGAATGGAAACTGGAACCACGGATTTTCAACATGTTGACAAGCAAATGGGGGAGCCCAGACACAGATCTTTTTGCCTCACCCCAGAACTATCAGTTGGACAAATTTTGCACAAGAACTCATCACAAAAAAAGCCTGGAAAGTGGATGCTCTGTCCTTCAGCTGGAAAAACCTATCAGTCTATGCCTTTCCCCCTCTGTCTCTGCTCTCCAAAGTTCTACTAAAAGTCAAACAGGACAAACCAAAAATGATTTTGATTGCTCGACTGGCCTCGCCAACACTGGTATCCACTCCTGCGCAATGTGTCACACCTTCCACCATGGCACCTGCCTCAGACACCTTACTTATTGTCTCATTTTGGAGGCGAGAAGACCTAGTACTAGAAAATCTTATGCTGACAAATGGAAGAGATTCTGTGCCTGGAATCAATCTCAAGGGATAAGCACAGCAGTGCCCAACATTCCTTAGATTTTACAATGCTTAACTGAGATGCTTCACAAGGGCCTGTCCTTTTCTTCCATAAAAATCCATGCCTCAGCCATTTCAGCTCATTACAACACAGAACCTCCCCTCTTCTCTCATCCTCTGCTAAAGCAGCATCTCAGAGGGGCCAAAAACTTAAGACCACTTAAGAGAGCTCCAACCCCTGCCTGGGACCTCAGTTTTGTATTGGAAAAACTCACTCTCCCTCCTTTTGAGCCAGCTGCTACTACAGACTTAAAATTTCTCTCCTGGAAAACAGCTTTCCTTTTAGCAGTCACTTCAGCTAGAAGGATTTCCGAATTACAGGCTCTTATGGCAGTGGAGCCTTTCATCATTTTTCATGCAGACAGGGTATCTCTCTCCGGATCAATCCATCCTTCATGCCTAAGGTGGTATCCAGTGTGGCTCTTAATCAGACCATTCATTTGCCAACTTTCTTTCCCAATCCACAGAACAAGGGGGAGCGGATTCTGCATTCATTGGATGTACACAGACAACTTAGATTTTACTTAAACAGGACAAAATCTCAAAGAAAATCTGAGCAGCTGCTGGTGGCATTTGCTGCAGGGGCAGAGGGAAAGGCTATTTCAAAGCAAACCATTTCCAAATGGATAAGCCATTGTATTAGTTTCTGCTATATGCACCATGGAAAAAGTACCCCCCAGGGGATCAGATCCCATTCCACCAGGGCTGCATCTACTTCTACAGCCTCTCAGAGGTGTTCCTACCAGGGACATTCTAGAAGCTGCTACCTGAAGTTCAGTTCATACGTTCACCAAACATTACCATTTACCACTTTTCTCTAAATCCAGAGCTGGCTTTGCCACTGCTGTCCTGCAGGGCCTTATAGCTGGTCCTAATGCTATATAATTCCCTCCACCCAACCATAACTTGGGGAATCTACCCAAATGTAATGACTGCAACAGTGAAACATGAAGAACATAGTACAGTTGTGTACACTTACCATAAATGTAGATGTTAGAGTGTATTCACTGTTGCAGTCCTGGTTACCCTCCCTCCAGCCCTCTATTTTTCTCTGGCTATACCTCTACTTTCTTTCACTATGCTTAAAAGCCCTTTTGGTGTATTTGCTTTTGGGATTGGAGGTATATATATATATTTTTTTGTGTTTTTAATTTTATTTGCTCCCCATTTGGGGGGCACCTGACATTTGGGCCAAGAAAAACTGATGTAATGGCGTCAGCTGCATGTTTTATACCCCAGACGACCTAACGTCATGGAAGAAGGGACAGCAACCGATGCAGGACCCAAGGCTTTGTTAATCAGGCCGACTGAGGGCAACCTGCCAGCAGATTACCCAAATGTAATGACTGCAACAGTGAATACACTCAAACATCTACATTTATGGTAAGTGTACATAACTGTACTATAATGTCTGTTAGCAAGGCTAGTGGCATTCTTTCTGTTTTACTAGACATGTACATGCCATACCACAACTAACTGTTCTCTGTAAAAATCCATAACATTACCATAACCATTCAATATTGTTGCTAACAGTGTGTGTGTGTGTGTGTGTGTGTGTGTGTGTGTGTGTGTGTGTGTGTGTGTGTGTTGAGACCAACATAGCTACCAAAATGTAAAGCAAAGCAACTAATCAACAAATAAAAGCAAATTCCAAACACACAACATATGATTTGGGGTAAATAAAAGAAACTTCATGGAAACTGAACATTTAAGAAAAAAAAAAACAGCACAATAACATTCTCTGAAAGCATACAAACACTTGTTTAGATTTAAATTCTGCAGGCCTCTTTGCAAGTGCGGAATTCTAGCACATCTGCTTGCTATACAACAGTAAATAAAGTTATTTATAATGTAGTTCAGGTAACATGAGCAAAAGCGGATGGATGCACAAAGATGCAGAAAACCAAAAGGGTTAGCTTCAGCACTTGCAACAGCTGTTACATGTCATCTCTAGACGATAGCATTGGAATTATATTAATTAATCAACACACATTACAAGCAATAAAAGAATTAAACAGTATTTTGCTCATGACTTCAGCTAACTCACTGGGCTAGGTAGATGGACAAGATCAATCAAGACAAAATGAAAAACAGCCACACCACATAATGTTTTAGGACATCAAAGCACCACCTCCTTTTTCACACACCAAGACACTCCTACTTTGCTGGTATATTAGCCGATAAATGTAGAACAGAGCTATGTGGCAAAGAACAGATTAATGTGAATGTTGCATTCTGTGCGTGTGCAGAGACGCGCACACACACACACACACACACACACACACACACACACACACACACACACACACACCTGTTTTTCCGTATTCATCATACAGTCATGAGTAGAAGGTTGACCATACATTTTCATCCCACCCTGATAAGAAATTCTAGAATTACTTACTTGAAAAAGATTTTGGAGGAAACTTTTCTACTCGTTTAATCCAGGACTGTGCCACACTTCACTTCTGCAAAGAGCTACCAGCAGGCTGAGACATGTCTGAACCTGAAAAACAGCTGGAAGACGGCACCACATGACTGCTCTCCTGGGAGCAGTCTGTAAACACACACAATATCTTGTATGCCTGTAACTACAAAAACAATCCCAAAAGGATGCACATATTCACAACTGCATTGAACAGTAAAAAATTAAAAAAAAAACAAAGAAAAAAATCAGGAATGAATTGTTTAACGTATGATGCATGGCTAGGCTTAAAAAGGCCCTTGTGGTCATTAGCCTAGTAAACACCTATGAACCTATGTTGCGCCAGAAGTAACAGTACTGTAAACCAGGACTTATTTTAATTTTATGTCACTTAATGATCAGGTAGGTAGAGGGAACCAAACTGACCTTTTTCCAGCCACAACTCCATACAAGAAATGTGACAAAAGCTGTTACCTTTTAATCTATAAAGCTGTCTGTAAACTGAAATAACACTTAAGAAAAATCTGCTGTTGCATTTTTCAAAACACTTGGAGCAATAAATGATATGGTTGCATCGGAAACATGAAACTTAAATATGTAAGGTGGAATCTCAGGGTTTCTAGCTTTCAACCAGGCTTTCACAGCGGAGGTGGTAGGTGAAAAGAGATGGCCACAATCCAATCGAATGAACTTCACTAGTTCAGAAACTTGGAATGGAGACTGAGAAAGCCATATAGCTACTGGTAAGTCTGTGTAACGGCACGGTTTGAAATGAGACAAAAAGATAAGCAAACCACTCGAGGTGGGCTGTGAATTAGAAGGGTGCAGGCGTTGTAAATGGATATAGCCAAATATGTACCATGCAAGGTATAGTGGATACTGTAGGTTTTAAATTTAAATATGCTACTCAGCATAACAGTACCAAATATCCCAGATTCAAAACATATGAATGAAATCAAATGGCTACAAGCCAGCCAGAAAAGACGACAACAGGGTCCAGACTTGTGTACGGTTGTAATACTACTAACAAATTAAAGATCTGTAATATGACTATTATAGTATACCATATTCACTACAGCTTTAATTCCACACCAGGTACACTTACCATACAAAAAGGGGGTGACTCTGCAAGGGAGGGAGGTACTACCAATGTCTACTGTACCGATAAGAAATTTCTGGGTCTATAGTACAACAGCGAAGAGGCATTTAATCGAATGCCTCTTCGCCGACACAGAGTGAACACACTAAAGCGCGAACGCTCAGAACAAGAAATCGGTAGTACTAACACACACACTTTCAAACATTACAATAGCCCCACCCCCCTAACTAAATATACCAACTCCAAGATCGCACTACAGTGGGGAAAGGGGCAAACACATGGGGAAGGCCAAGCGATTTCTTTCCCAGGGAAAGAAATCGATGTTGTGAGCATTCACGCTTTAGTGCGTTCGCTCTATGTGTCGGTGAAGAGGCATTCAATTTAATGCCTCTTCGTTGTTGTAATATAGACCCGAAATGTCTGACTATTCCTGAGATGAAGCAGAACTGTCTTGTAATTGGAGTATAATTCAGGAAATCCTGATCTTACCTCTGCAGGCAAGTGTGAGACAATGAACCACGTACAATGTTTGCAGATTATTGAAAAAATAACAGTGTGCTCCCTGGTGATCAGGCAGCCACATTGCTCTAGACAGGCTGTGGCATTCAAGCTATGAATACATCTGCATAACCTATTTAGGGAGAGCCTACAGATGTTACATATAGATGAAGAGGTTAACACTGAAGAGCAGATTCTGCAATAGATACTAAAACCTGCATCCTAAAGGCAGACCTCGAGTCAGGTGTAACTAAAGGAGACACTGTACACGCTTAATTATGCAGCAATGTTTTGCACGCAAGTAACTGGATAAGACAAAGAATGTGCCGAGTAAAGCTACAGTGAAAGGTACTTAAAATTTTGTTCAGCCACATATTCACTGACTGACTCCTTGTCACCTCAAGGACTTTACCTCACCAGGCCTTTAATATTTCAGTTCATTTCAAATGAATTACTTTAGTAATGCTGTCTATCCATCTTAGCATCTGACACCCTCTTTTGTCTTGTCTTTAATCTTTCCCAGCATTAGTGTCTTCTCCAATGAATCCTATCTTCAAATTATGTGGCCAAAGGTCACCTTCCAGTGAACAGCCAGAGTATTTTTTCTTAAGCATCGACCTGTTCTTCAGGAAGTCCACGGAATTCAACATTTTCTCCAACTCCACAGTTCAAAAACTGATTTTCCAGCAAGTAGTCTTACTTCATAGTATAACTCTCATTTTCCCAGCAATAACATATTACTATGATGGTTTTTACTGCATACACTTCTGCCGACAATATGAAGTCTTTTCTATTTGTTTTGTTTTTTTTCACTTTGCTAGATGTTT
The DNA here is from genome assembly GCF_019279795.1 of Protopterus annectens. NCBI lineage: Eukaryota > Metazoa > Chordata > Ceratodontiformes > Protopteridae > Protopterus > Protopterus annectens. Next base: position 831,622,434 of record NC_056748.1, on the reverse strand, counting down.
ATCCAGATTGGACATGGCTTTCCTCCCCAAGATGCATTTTAAATTTTATGTTGCCATTTTGCAGGGTGTTTGAAACCATGAAATAAAATCCATCACTGCCTCCACGTCTTCCCCCATTTATCTGCAAGGAACTGTAAGAGGTTGATGACATAATCTTAGTTTTTATACTATGCAGCAAGCCAGCTTTTATGCTTTCCACTTTCACCTTTGTCAAAAAATTTCAACTCCTCATTTTCCATCATTAGAGTGGTATTATTTGCATAAAAGGAGGTTAATATTTCTTTTGGCAATGTTGATAACAGTGTCTGATTTATCCAGCCCAGTATTTTGTATTGCATATATGCAATGTATAAATTAAGGTTATTACGTACTATTTATCCAGCCCAGTATTTGTATTGCATATATGCAATGTATAAATTAAGGTGATTACGTACTACCTTGTCATACTTCATACCTAGCCTTGAAACAATCATTTATTCCATATTTGGGCCCATTTAAATTTTCACATCCAGTGTGTCTACCTCTAAAGCAGAGAATGACACTTTGAATCAGAATGTTAGGGTCCTTCTTGTAAAGTTCTACTTATTCCTGCCATCTTTTATTTTCTGCTTCTGCTAGGTCCATTCCATCTTGGTCTTTCATCATGCCAGTTTTTAAACGGAAATTTACCTTTAAAAGAAATCTCAATTTTCTTGATGAAATTGCTCGTCTTTCCCATTCTAACTTCATACAGTTCTTTGCACTGCTCATTCAAATATGCCCCTTACCTCTTTCTAGCTAGTCTCCACAACTCTGCATTCAGGTTGACATGTTTTCCCCTTCCTCTCTCCAATACCCTATACTTTACTTATCTCAGCCACTTCTAAAGCATCCAAGGGCTGCCATTTTGTATGTTAATCTTCTGTTTGGAAATGTCTTTTGCCACCTCCAGGGCAATATCATAAGCTTGTAGTCATTCAGGCACTCTGTCCCCCAGCTCCAATTTTTTAAATTTGTTTTTCACCTCCAGTACATATTTATATGGAGCACTGTTAAGCACACATCCCGCTTTCCTGTAGGCTCTTTATGTTTTAATTATTTAATTCTAAATTTTAATGATAGTACAAAACAAAGTCAGATCCTAGCCTTGGTTTTGCAGACTATAATATGCTCTTCCATCTCTGACTGCAAGAGTATGTAGTCAATCTGATTTCTCTACTGGCCATCAGGCGATATCAATGCCTAAAGTAGTCTTTTAGGCTATTGCAGAAAGGGGTGTGCTATCACCAGTGAATTATCTTTGCAGAATCTCTGTAGTGTCATATTTTATTTTGTATATCAAGACTATATTTATCCATTATAAAATATGTTCATTGACTACAAACGTGGATCATCAATGATAATTTTATTTGTTTGCTGTTACATCTAGAATGTGTTGGCAGTCTTCAGAAAATTGGTCAACTTGTCTCTTTTCAACATCTTCAATTGGAAGATAAGGATACGGGTTACATGACGTGCCATGGAGTATGACTGAGAGCACACTTTCATTTATGGGGTGTACTTGAGCAGTAATTTTGACACTCCTTTTACTGACTATAAGGGGCGACGCATTTCTTCTGCAAGATTCCTGTCCATATTAAAGATATGATGAAATGACCCAATTCCTGTGCGTTTTAGTTACAAATTCCCAATAAGTTGATGTTTATTCCTGTGATCACATCTTTAACCACATCAGGTTTACCTTTAATGGAAAATTAAAACCCAAGTCCAATAGTGTACAGGTCTTTTCAGCACTGGTATTTTCTTCTGCATTTAAGCCTCAACAAACTCCCTTGGCTTTAATCCACTTCATAACCTGTAGCACAACTCTTACTTGTCATCTTCTCTTCACCTATGGTATGCTGGGCACATTCAGACTAGACTGTCTCATTTTCTAGTGTCATTTCAATATGTTTCTAGTTGCTTTTGTCCAGAGGGCTTTCCTGGCAAACTGTCTCCAGTGTACTTAGCCTTGGATGGCACTGTGGTACAACACAGAATTTCAGTCAGAAACACAACAAAGTAATGATCCAGAAAAGGGACAAAACGTAGGACATTTTAAATGATTTCCATGTTGCTGGAACACATGTTTAATTTGGGAGGGATCACTGTCAATGTGAGTTTGTCATGTGTTCCAAAAAGCTCTCCCTTGGTTCTGGATGCATTCTCTTTGCGGTGCTTCTTCATGAGCAGCTGGCTGATTATGCAAAAGTTATTAACCAGCATGGTACAATGAGCTGATGCAGAATTATCTAACCAGAACAGACCCAGCATGGTACAAGGAGCTGATGCAGAATTATCTAACCAGAACAGACCCAGCTAATCTCTTGGAGAATGGAATGCTGCTCACGATGAGCCAGTCTGATAAGGAAAAGGACAGCACCTACTCAGTGAAATATGTTACAACACCTTGAAACTTAAATTTTTTCCTGCTATAGCATCATAGTCATCAAAGCCTACTCACGCTCATATGCAAAGGTTGCATGATAAGCAACTTTATACATCTGCTGATTAAGCTCATTAGGGACTAAATAATTTACACAACCTTCTGCATCATCCAAACAATCCTTCTTTTAACACAAAAATGACATGCATCTTCCTAGCATTTAACTATAAACAACCTGAGCTCTGATGGCCTTACTAGAGTGTTCATGTCCTCTATATACCACTGATTGTCCTTATGCTCTCAATTGTCTCATTCAGTCCTTCTCAGGAGAGCAGAAAGTTCTTCCATATCCCTTGTGACAAATGGACCTGACCCTCCCTGACTATGGGGAGAATGCCCTTAGTACCTCCTACACAGAGCACTGCATCCTGAAGGACAACAGTTGAGAAGGAAGACATTTATCTGGGGACAGGAATTTTTTTGTAATGCTAGGGGAAAGGAATATTTACTGGGGACCGTCACTTGATCATATCTTGCAAATCTCCACATAAGACAACAGATCCTTGCTCCTTAACATTTGGCAGCTTACGCACCATTGTGAGATCACCCATGCCAATATCATTTTGATTAACAAGTTTATCATACAGTTTATGACTATCCTTTCATATTTCCTTTCCTATCTAGTTTAAGTGAAGGGAATGGAAGCTGAACCATTTCACGAAAGACTTATTCAACATAACTATTTATATTACTAAATTCTTAGAGAAGATTCTCTGGATGTGTAATATTATACCCTTTCGTCCAAATTTAACATTTTTTTTAACTTTTGCCTTTTCTTAATTTTCTAAGATAACCATTGTTTACAAAGACAGGATGAATGTGCTCTCCACAACTCTCCTACTCTGTTACTTCTCTCTTTAAAGTGAGCACATTTCAAAACAAAGACAGACTTTCAAGAAAAAAAAAGTGTTACTAGTGTGCTGTTACCTGCTTCATTTATTGCTTCTAAAAAGTATGCCAAAGACAAACATTTTGTCTGAACAATGAATATAATGAACTGATGAGATATAATTTAACATATTACCAAAATATTTACATAAAATGACTGTGAATTTAATATATTTATTTTAGCACTATGCACCATCCATCAGTTATGCTCATAAATTTGTCAGAGAGGAAAAAGACAATTGGCTTACGTAGTCTGCCATTTCAGAGAATAGTCTACCTCACCTCTATTCATCCGTTTCTTCTTTTTCAGCATTTCTCACACCCTCCAAAATGCCTCCATGGATTACATCTCTACCATACATTCAAAGAAGTCCATTTTATGGGTCCACAACCCTGTCTATAAAGAAGCACTTTTTAAGATCCAGTATGCAGTCATCTTCTACAGTCTGCAACATGCAGCCCACCCCAACAACATCCTTGTCTAGAGCGACACCCTCTCAATAGACAAGTACGACACAATGCAACCCTGTCACATCAGACTTATCACTTCTAGTATTTTGTAAGAAGAGTGCTGGCCCCGCTAATCCGGTTATAAACTTTCCTTTCCATACCATACACCCTTCTAATGATTTTCCTCTGGATTCCTTCCAACAGCACAATGCCCTCTCTATGTATAGTCTCAAGAAGTACACAAAGTACTCAAGCTGTTCAAATGTAATTAGGCATGTGGTTCAGGACACAGTCAAGGAGCCAAGTCCAACTGCCCAAAAGCAATGTATGATTAAGTGACTTGTTCAAATCACACTGTAAGCAAAATGAAGATGTGAGAATTAGATCCTGGACCGCAGGAAGCAACTTCTCAACAGCTCCTG